>NC_056712.1:8274332-8371832 GCF_018831695.1 Puntigrus tetrazona
GTCGTTTTCTTTGGGAGCCTGCGGTGCCTTGAGCAATGACTGTAGTGTCACGGTCTTCTCTTTCATCCTCGGAGATGCGGCGGGGGTGGAGGAGGTGGAGGAGGAGGAGGAGGAGAATGGGGGTGTTATTTATTCCGTGTCAAAGAGAGAGAAAGTATGGATTCCACGCTCTATTAATTCGCTTAGAGACTTTCACGAGGAGAGCGCCATGTAAGCTTATTATTAGAACCGTTCTTCAAAATACCTTCCGTAGATAATTAGAACACCGACATACGATTTTAATCTTCAAAGGAAACCGCAGCGGGCAGGAAATTAATTTCGCAAACGCGTTTAACTGTCCGACGGATTCAATTTAATTTAATTTCTCGTTTTATTTTAGAAACTCCCGTGCGTTTGCGTTTTCCGCTGCGGCTCTGGCGAATTTACACGGAATTTTTTCCAGCCTTAATGTGATCCCAGAAGAAATCTTCTGAGTAGCTCTGACTGCGCGGAAGAGCTGTACATCTGTTTGAGGTTTAGTGTACCCTTAAGGGCAGGATTTGTCCTAAATGCGTTGGCCGGCGAAGAAAGTCAGGGGTGTGAAAGGGGCCTTCGTGAATGTTCTATAGGAGACCTGAAGGCCGCAGATTCTATGGACGTTACGGTGGACGAGTTTATTCTTCGCCGGCTGTAAGAAGCGCACTGACCCAAGGCAAGGTCACATCTGGCTCTCCAACAGGTCACCCTGACAATTGAATGATAACCGAAGCGAGCACGTTAACATTTTACAGCCTGATGTTTCCACCTAGTGGATATTAACAGAACACACACACACACACACACACACACACACACACACACACACACACACACACACACACACACACACACACACACACAGTTCCTCCCTCGCTCTCGTTGAGGGCAAAGTGGCAGAATCTACAGGCGCGACACGTCTCCATCGGCTCCTGTTCGCTCCCTAATGCTTTCATTTCCCCAGCCCCATTACGGAAGAAACCAGTCCGCGTCCGTGTGCCATTGTGTACTGGATAATTAGCTAGTGTGTGTGTGCGCGCGCCCTTGATGTACAGTTGACAAAGAATGTCTGCGCCTAAAAGCCACGGCAGAGGACCGAAAAGCGTCTCCTGTTGAAGGTTAGAGACAGGCCGCTTTAGTATTTTAAGCTCTCCACATTAACAACGGAGAAGCACGAAACATTTAATGCTTTGTTTTGCAACATTTTAGATTAATTAGATTAATATATATATATATAGAGAGAGAGAGAGAGAGAGAGAGAGAGAGAGAGAGAGAGAGAGAGAGAGAGAGAGAGAGCGCGCATAAACAAAAGAACTGGAGACAGCGCTAAAAGACACTCGTTGTCCTCGGTTTCTCTGCCGTCTAGAGACTCCAGTTCGCTCTCAATCAAGGTCATTGATTGACTTAGAGGTATTAAATATTTATTTCCAGATAATTACCGCCCCGCAGTTTTTTCCCCGTGCGCATTTATAGATAATCGATAGCCAATTCATCTCGCTCGCCGGCGTATTTCACACTTACGCGCGCAAGCGACACCCTTCACCAAAGTAACTCAAAAATAAAGATCACCCGACAAACTCAACGAGCGAGTCGGTGTTTCGGAGAGAGGGGGCGAACGCGGGTTTTTACCTCGTTCGGTGTAGTCGCTCCGTTGTTCACGGACGAGCAGCGGCTCTGTGAGCTCAGCGCCAGGTTATCCGCGCCTCTCGCCGCGTTGTTTCTCGGTGTGCCGGGACTGCAAGGCTTGAGAAACATAAAGTCGCTCTTTGCAGATTCGGGCGTCAAACACACTTTGTAGCAGTACGCTTGAGAGAGATTTCCGGGGTTGCTGTTTACCTCCACGCAGTTCGTGGGCACTTTGGCGCCGGTGGAGATCTGCAGGTTGAGATTGGACTTTTTGAACACCTCGGCGGGCGGCTCCGGTTCAAAGCTGCAGCAAGCGGCGCCGAGCGAGGAGATCGCGTAACCGCCGAGGGAGTCGCGGTCTTTGTAGCACTTCACGGCCGCCAGGACGATGATGGCCACGAGGAAGATGAGCGAGACGGTGCTCAGTGACACGATTAAATAGAGCGCGAGGTTAGACGGCGGCTGGGGGCTGAGCGAGAGGTCGCCGAAGTCGGAGAGCGACTCCGGCACGGAGTCCACTACAGACAGAATGATGGACACGGTGGCCGAGAGCGGCGGCTGCCCGTTGTCCTTGACAAGTATGACGAGTCTTTGCCTGATGGCATCTTTGTCTACGAAGCGACGAATCGTCCTGATCTCTCCGGTGTATAGAGCCACGCTGAACAGCCCGGGATCCGTCGCCTGCAGCATCTGATACGACAGGCGAGAGTTTTGCCCCGCGTCCGCGTCGAGCGCCGTGATCTTGGCCACGAGGTACCCAGCGTCCACCGACCTGGGCACCATTTCAGTAGCAACAGAGCCGTTTCTGGGCAGCGGGGACAGGATGACCGGCGCGTTGTCGTTCTGATCCAAAACGAACACGTTGACGGTCACGTTGCTGCTGAGCGGCGGGAACCCGGCGTCCTGCGCCTGGACGCGGATCTGAAAGTTCCGAAGCTGCTCGTAATCGAAAGAGCGAAGGGCGTAGATGTTGCCGTTATCGGAATTGATGGAGACGTAAGTGGACACTGGCATGCCCTGGATCTGACCGTCAAGGATGGAGTAGGACAAATATGCGTTCTGATTAGAGTCCGGATCGAATGCGGTCACCGAGCAAATGGAAGCGCCGGGGGCGTTATTCTCGGTCACATATACGGTGTACGAGGGCTGAATGAAGCGCGGCGGGTTGTCGTTAATGTCAGACACTTGAACCAGAATCGTCTTTCTGGTGGACAGCGCGGGCGAGCCCAGATCTCGCGCCGTGAGGGAGATGTTGTACTCCGAGACAGACTCCCTGTCGAGAAACTCGCTGGTCACGAGTGTGTAATAGTTTTTAAAAGAGGAGTGCAGCTGAAACGGCACGTTCCCGGGGATCTGGCAATCCACCGCTCCGTTCTCTCCGGAGTCGCGGTCCATAACGCTGATCACGGCTATGACCGTGCCCGGAGGCGCGTCCTCCTGAACAGGTGTTGACACGGAGGTTAATATTACCTCGGGCGCGTTGTCGTTCACGTCCAGAATATCGACCAGCACTTTGCAATGCACGGCCACGGCCGAGGGACCCTTGTCTTTCGCCTGCACATAAAGCTCGTACACGCTGGCCCTCTCGTAGTCCACGATTCCCTTCACCCTTATCTCGCCCGAGTGAGAATCCACGCTGAACAGCTCGCGCACCTTCAACGGTGCGTGCCCGCTGAACGAATAGGTGATCTCGCCGTTCGCGCCTTCGTCCAGGTCCGTGGCGTTGAGTTTGAGCACGAGCGTGCCTCTGGGCGCGTTCTCCACCAAGCTGACCCGGTATACGTTGCGGTCGAACACGGGGACGTTGTCGTTCGCGTCCAGCACGGTTACCGTGATCTGCGCCGTGCCCGAGCGCAACGGGGAGCCGCCGTCCACGGCCGTGAGCACCATCTCGTGCGTCTTCTGCTGCTCTCGGTCTAACGGCGACTGCAGAACGAGTTCTGCAAACTTGCTGCCGTCGTTGCGCGTCTGGATGTCCAGCACGAAGTGTTGGTTGGCGCTCAGCAAGTACGAGCGGAGAGAGTTCGAGCCCACGTCCAGGTCCTGCGCGCTCTCCAGCGGGAAGCGCGAGCTCGGCGCGGCAGACTCCGTGATCTCCAGATTAAACTCGCTCCACGGGAAACTGGGAGCGTTGTCATTAACGTCCAAGATCTCTACTTCTACCCGGTACAGCTCCAAAGGGTTCTCGATGACCACCTGCAAGTGCAAGAAACAAACGGGACTTTGTTCACACAGCTCCTCGCGGTCGATCTTCTCGTTCACGAACAAAATTCCGTTCTCCAGATTCACTTCCAGATATTGTTTTCTAGCCCCGGACACGATCCGGAATCTCCGCGAGGACAATTTGGCCACGTCCAAGCCCAAATCTTCCGCGATATTTCCAACGAAAGCCCCGTGTTCCAACTCCTCGGGAACTGAATAACGAATCTGCGCCAAAACCCTGTCCAGTGCGCACGCACACAGGAGCAGACACACAACCTGCCCTGTCAACGTCCATCGCCTCCTCGGAAGCCTCCGATCCATCTTTCTAAAAAGCTGATTTTTCTTTTTCAGCCGCTTTCACATAGACTCATATTCAGCTGCGAAAGATTCAAACAGTTTTTGGAAAACAGTTTAGGTACACAGCGCGCACTTGCATTGTTATCCAACGTGGAATAAAAATACATATATAAAAAAATGCATGTGTCGATGTACAACAGAGACTGAAATTCGTAACAAACTTGGAGTCTCTCTTGGGTTGTGCGCTTTGCGCGCCGCGCAGGCGGTGTGTGAGCGGGAGAGCCGAGCGCTTTGATTTTCCAGTGTGTTAGACGCTTTAAGGAGTGTGTGAGACGAGAGAGGGGATGTGTGTGTGTGTGTGTGTGTGTGTGTGTGTGTGGGTGGGAAGGAATCGTATTGGCGGACGGCGACATGAGAGCACGGAGCATAATCGCTGTACCGACACGTTTAACTCGCGAGATACCGGGAGCGCGTAATCACCCTGAAACAAACGAGACGGTTAATAAACGAATTAATGCCTCATTTATCATAAAGCAATGTAGCGTCCTTTTTCAGAGAAGGTTACTCCTATATTTGCAGGTAGATGTCAATAAATAAATAAATATTAAACGTTGACTGACACTCACACTCACACTCACACACACACACACACACACACACACACACACACACACACACACACACACACACACACACACACATTCTCAATCCCGTACACATTTAGTGACCAGATAGTCTCTTAAACTCTTGTAAGCATTAGCTTACACGTCTTCGTATACGATCATACGCAACAAAGCATATCGAGACTCATAAGCTTATGGATCGCGGAAGTTACTGTTTTGATGGAACAAATCCGAATCGTCTTCGGAAAGAGTGACACATGTTCGCCCAAATCTAATCTTTAATTTTCATGGATAATCCTTCGCCAGTCGATGATGCGCGCTCCCCACGAGCATCCTCAGAGGAATGTTCTAATTAAGAACGCGCACGAGTCTCTCTCGGTCTCTCCCTCGTAGCAGGCCCACAAAACACACACACACACACACACACACACACACACACACACACACACACACACACACACACACACACACACACACACACATTCTTGGAGTTTGGGCACATCTTGAGAGATGAGGGAAGAATCCCGTTGGAGGAAAAAGGAGTCACGTTAGACTTGACTAGACCAGGCCAGACCAGCATAAACTAACCGAGACCAGCAAACATGCTCTTAAGTGTTCCGACATCTCGGCCTCCCGCGACCCATCTCATCTCTCCAGGGAGGTGAAATCCTCCACCCAGGTTTAAATAACCGCAGAACACAATCTGCTGTCAGACTTAACCTCCAGCAGATGGTAAAGCTCGAGCAGAAATGATTGCATTTGAAAAAACAGGAGTTCCTCCGCTCTCGACTTCTTTTTAATTAACGGAGAGACGGATTAGCGCTCGGCTATCCGGGATCAGCCGTTCTCCAACAGAAGAATACAAATGTTTTTGGATAAATAATCCCCGGCGCATTTCACGGTGCCCGTCACATTAACATGCATTACACGAGCCCTTAAGCCCCGTTTCATCCGCCGGCTTATTGTCCACGGGGCGCGAGAGTGCCATTACTTTCACCGCGAGCTCCATTTAAACTCGCTCACGGTAACCTTGCGAACCCCCTGTCTGTCTCTGTTGAACGCCTTGGCGAGAAAAGAGAGACGGGCGAAAAGACACGGTGACAGAGAAAGAGATGGCCTTTGCTCGTCTCGCATCTTTAGACGATAATAACAACGCGGCGCCAGAATTTAAAGTCTAGACTCATGCAACGTTGTAGTAATGCTTCACTCATTCCGGTCTGCTTTAAATAATAACCGCGAATATAAATAAACACTTCGTAAACCGAGATGTATAAATAGGCAGACGGTGTAATATTAATGTGTGAAATTGAAGAAAATTAAAAACTATCATTAAACATGGACCGCTTGCGATGCTTTTTGTTTTTTTTGCTGTTTGGATTTTCAAAAGTGATCTTGGAGCGCCATCTGCCGCTCATCTCGGGGAGTTACAACTAACAGGAGCGTAAATCTAATCTAATTTGGGTTTTTTTTTGTTTTTGATAAATGCAAAAATGGCAACGTAGTTATATTTATACACGTCTCGCGATTTAATTTCGCGTAGGTTGTATAAATTAAAAAAAATGCAGACACAATCAAAATATGCGCAGAAAGAAGCGGAGGCGCGTTGAGTTTTAAACTTCACGTCGACCTGCCGAGACGAACACATATCATCGACTGACCAAAGAACGAGGTGTCTTGGCAGCGGACACGAAAACGTTGGACAGGGCCCGAGGTTCGATCTCTGGTCCCCGGTTTCCCGGCGGCCGTGAGAAAGTGATTTGGCAACAATCGGAAGTAACCACTGAGCTAAACCAACGCGACGGACGCGCTTGAAAACCGACCTGATATAGCAAGCAGCTCGACGATTTATTATAAACGAAGCGATGAGACGAAACGGCGGGCGCGCGAAAGCGAACAAAACGTATCAAGTCGGTTTATATGAAATAAGTTTTTAGTTTCGAACATTTAAAACGAGACGAATTGTTTGGAGTCACAAACGTGGTCTTTGAGCGCCATCTGCTGTTCATCCCGAGGCGTTACAGCAACGAGAAGACAACTTGCTTATTGAAATTGCATCGAATTCGTGTTGATTTTTTTCAAACAGGGCTATAGGGAAAAACAGCGTAATATGGAAATCGAAATACGACGCGTCTTACGTCTTGATTTTACGACATGCTACGTGTTAAAAAGTAAAATTACGGGAGTGAAGGAAGTGAAGAGACACGCTGAGATTTAAGTTTGGCGAGCCCTTATTGCAAAGTGATTGCAAATCGATGGCTGACAAAAAAAAAAGCGAGCTCTCATCACGTGCAAAAGCGTTGGACAGCGCCCGTGGTTCGATCTCCGGTCTCCGGTTTCCCGGTGGCCACGAGATGGTGATCTTCGAGTCAATCGGAAGTAACCGCTGAGCTAAACCAACGCGAGGCTCGTCTCTGAAAAACGACTTTAAGTAGTTTAACAGCTTATTATTAAATCCTAAGCGACAAACGTGAAACGGCAAACGTGTAAAAGGAAGCTTAACATATCAAGCCGATCTATAATAAATACATTTTGAACATTAAAAACACGACAAATGACTTGTTTTGAGTTACAAATGTGATATTTAAGCTCCATCTGCTGTTCATCTCGAGGCGTTGCAACAACAAGAAGCGAGCCTTGCATTGAAATGACAATTAAATGCACATTTAATCTTAAATAAATTATTATGGTTCGAATTTGAGACCCTTCCCTTTTGATGTGTTCTTAGAATAAAAAGTCCTTAGAATTTGTTATAGCTGCATTAAAATTAAACCGTTCAGAAAAACAAAATAATTGATGAAAAAGTATTAAGCTTGGAAAAAAGGCAATAGGTTGTAATAAATAACACCGGCTCATATGAATAACGAGTTCTGGTTCAAATAGAATTTTTTATCTAGTTATAGATTTTGTGACAACTTGCCCCGATCTGGCCTACAGTGCGAGATTATTACATTTCAAGCTAAAATGAACGCTGTTTGAGGAGATGCCGCACGCAACTGACCCCTCGATCATCATAAACGAGTCAGTGAACGGAGGAGATTGATCTGAACCAAAAACGCAAAACGTTGGACAGAGCCCGAGGTCTGATCTCTGGCCGTCGGTGACCGTCAGCCATGAGCTGCTTAGGTGCCTGAAGTAACCGCTGAGCTAAACCAACGCGACGAAAACCCGCGCTCCGCAGGGACTTGAACTGAAACCCGCCAAAACACGGAAGTCCGCGCTTCAACGAACACATTACCGACACTGAAGAGAGTCACTCTGTCACAATAAAACAACCAGAACTGTCGACGCTCGGGGTAACAACTCAGATGATTATGCTACATTATAAAACCTCAATAAAAAAAACTTTTTGATAAAATGAACGCTAAAAAGGTTATTTTAGGGTCTTAGTGCGCCGTCTAACGGGCATATGTGACTTGACAGCTTGACAGGAAAACGACAATTGTTAGTGTAGAAAATCTACAAATTTGAATGGAACAAATATGCAGAACAATTCTTAAAATTCTAAATAGTTGTTTAACTATATATATATATATATATATATATATATATATATATATATATATATATATATATATATATATATATATATATATATATATACACAGTACAGACCAAAGGTTTGGACACACCTTCTCATTCAAAGAGTTTTTTATTTTCATGACTATGAAAATTGTAGATTCACACTGAAGGCATCAAAACTATGAATTAACACATGTGGAACGTATACATAACAAAAAAGTGTGAAACAACTGAAAATATGTTATATTCTAGGTTCTTCAAAGACTGCTTTGCACACTCTTGGCTTTCTCTTGATGAGCTTCAAGAGGTAGTCACCTGAAATGGTCTTCACTTCACAGGTGTGTCCTGTCAGGTTTAATAAGTGGGATTTCTTGCCTTATAAATGAGGTTGGGACCATCAGTTGTGTTGTGCAGAAGTCAGGTGGATACACAGCTGATAGTCCCACTGAATAGACTGTTAGCGTTTGTATTATGGCAAGAAAAAAAGCAGCTAAGTAAAGAAAAACGAGTGGCCATCATTACTTTAGGAGATGAAGGTCAGTCAGTCTGAAAAATTGGGAAAACTTTGAAAGTGTTCCCAAGTGCGGTCACAAAAACCATCAAGCGCTACAAAGAAACCGGCTCGCATGCGGACCGCCCCAGGAAAGGAAGACCAAGAGTCACCTCTGCTGCGGAGGATAAGTTCATCCGAGTCACCAGCCTCAGAAATCGCAGGTTAACAGCAGCTCAGATTAGAGACCAGGTCAATGCCACACAGAGTTCTAGCAGCAGACACATCTCTAGAACAACTGTTAAGAGGAGACTGTGAATCAGGCCTTCATGGAAGAATATCTGCTAGGAAACCACTGCTAAGGACAGGCAACAAGCAGAAGAGACTTGTTTGGGCTAAAGAACACAAGGAATGGACATTAGACCAGTGGAAATCTGTGCTTTGGTCTGATGAGTCCAAATTTGAGATCTTTGGTTCCAACCACAGTGTCTTTGTGCGACGCAGAAAAGGTGAACGGATGGACTCTACATGCCTGGTTCCCACCGTGAAGCATGGAGGAGGAGGTGTGATGGTGTGGGGGTGCTTTGCTGGTGACACTGTTGGGGATTTATTCAAAACTGAAGGCATACTGAACCAGCATGGCTACCACAGCATCTTGCAGCGGCATGCTGTTCCATCCGGTTTGCGTTTAGTTGGACCATCATTTAATTTTCAACAGGACAATGACCCCAAACACACCTCCAGGTTGTGTAAGGGCTATTTGACCAAGAAGGAGAGTGATGGGCTGCTGCGCCAGGTGACCTGGCCTCCACAGTCACCGGACCTGAACCCAGTCGAGATGGTTTGGGGTGAGCTGGATCACAGAGTGAAGGCAAAAGGGCCAACAAGGGCTAAGCATCTCTGGAAACTCTTTCAAGACTGTTGGAAGACCATTTCAGGTGACTACCTCTTGAAGCTCATCAAGAGAAAGCCAAGAGTGTGCAAAGCAGTAATCAAAGCAAAAGGTGGCTACTTTGAAGAACCTAGAATATGACATATATTTTCAGTTGTTTCATTTTTTTTTGTTATGTATACGTTCCACATGTTAATTCATAGTTTTGATGCCTTCAGCGTGAATCTACAATTTTCATAGTCATTAAAATAAAGAAAACTCTTTGAATGAGAAGGTGTCCAAACTTTTGGTCTGTTCTGTATATGTATGTATATTTGTTTTTTTTTTTGTATTCTTGTGACTCAAAGCATGATTGGCTACTCCAGTCTTGATTAGTAGGTTTAAACAGTGACTTTTAGAGAAGAGAGAAACTTGTGCAGCATTCAACACTTTATATATATATTATATGCAGGGGCATTCATGCATTTTAAAGTCTGATTTAAATATAAACACTTCATGGGGACACTTTATAACACCGTATACTGTATTTATAAAGCTAAACGGCGATGTTTATTTTTTTAAGCTCACTAATAGGCCTATATATCGCTATCCAAAAGAGGGCAGCAAAGACCATAAAATATCTGCAGAACCTGTAAACTCAGAAGTTACAGCTACAGATGCTCAGCTTCCTGTTCGCTGTTGTTTTTCCACACACCTATATGAAATAATTCTTCAGACAGCTTATGTGTTTGCCGGTCTCTGTAAAAGAACATCAATACAAGCTTTTATCCAGAGTATATTCAGATATACATATGATTGCATTCTCGGGAAGGCAGACCCGTCCTTGGTGTTGCAAACAATATGCTCTTAAACTTGAAACGAAGAAACTTCCACTACCTTGAAGAAAATGTTACACTTTTGAATCTTTTTGTCCTTGATGAATAAAAGTATAAAGAGAAACCAACACCTATTTGTTAATAGTTGACAGTAACAGTACAGGCACACAGTAAGAATTTGAGTGTATATATCCAGAATATATATATATATATATATATATATATATATATATATATATATATATATATATATATATATATATATATATACACACACATACATATATGAGTACACTTTTTCTCTCTTTTTACTGAAGAGAAACGTAAGTAGGAGAGAGCAGAAAAAGTCTCCATTAAATCTAATTTCTGCTTAGAAGAAACATCTGATATATTAAAGAGATCTCATTTGTGATTTTTCTTTCCTACGGGTACATGAACCAGAAAGTAGCCTGTGTGTGTGTGTGTGTGTGTGTGTGTGTGTGCGAACACCCCCTGTGGGGTGATAACCTGTAATTACTGCACCAGATGTGAACGAGAAATGGGGAGAGACAGAAAGAGAGAGAGAGACAGATTATAAAATATTGCAAAGATGGAAAGAGAAAGACTTTGTTCCAAAACCTACTGAGTTGTCTTTCTGCCTACTGCTACACAGGTAGCTTTAGCATGTTGCTAAATGAATGATACTCTAATATGTGTAAACATACACAGTACACACAAATGTAGTTATGAACTATTGTTTTTCAGCATTAGCTTTTATGCATATATATATATATATATATATATATATATATATATATATATATATATATATATATATATATATATATATATATGTAATGTTATATATATATATATATATATATATATATATATATATATATATATATATATATATATATATATAATTTTGTTAAGTTCATTTTGTGAACTGTATATTTATTTACCTCTAAAGGAGGATTTTAAGCCTTGTTTTCAGAAAATGAAGTTTATGCTTAAAATAAGGAAAATTGTGTTGTCAGTTGTCAAAAAAAAAAAAAAAAAAAAAAAATATATATATATATATATATATATATATATATATATATATATATATATATATATATATATATATATATATATATATATATATATATATATATATTATTTATTAATAAATGCATGTTTATTTTAACATTTTTAAATGTTTGTACTAGGAAACAACTAAAATACAGTGCACCTATTTAGGTAGAGTTCATAGATTTGGAACCAAACCAAAGGCTGGATGAGGAGAAAAATGGGGATTTTTTTTTTTTTATGAGAGTAAGAATTTGACAGCAAGACCGAGGTTAAGACAGAGAAAGAGAGAAAGAGAGAGAAAGAGCAAATGAATTCATGACAAACAGACAAAGAAAAGAATGGAAATGCTGGGTGTGGTGAGACGAGAGGTGTTTCTGTCTGGTAGAGGGTAAGATGGAAGAATAAAGACAGAGAGAAAGAAGAAGAGAGTTTCTTACACATGTTATTCAGCTGTGTAAACGGGTGTAAGGCGGGTCGGGGGTCTCGGGTTGCCAGTGAAAAGGGCTCATATTTATAAGAGACTGGCAGCCCCGACACCTCTTACACACACGTTAATATTATTATTATTACTGAACACTCAAAAATGGAAAATGGCAGCAACCTGAGAGGCCTGGAGAGGAGCGCATGTGTGTTCGTGAGAAAACGCAAGTATGTCTGTGAGAATATGTATACATAAGAGACAGAAAAAGAGAGGGATAGAAAGAGTCCCACTGGAAAAAAAAGGGGCAGAGAAAGAAAAAGAAAGGTTGCAGAAAGAGAAGTTTGGCAAGGGGAGATGGATAGGGAGAAAGTGTAACGTGATCTACTGAACATATTAGTGCTGTCAAAGAGGGGAACGAGAAAAAGAAGAAGGAGAAAAAGGGTGTCAGACACGAGCATGTATTCCAGGACAAGATTATAAAATTCCCGCAAAAAACGGCACAGACGTGTTGGAACAGACAGACAGACACACACGTATTGAGCAAAGTAAATTCTTAACAGGTGGGTGGGGCCAGTCATATCAATGACAGATCCGTAATTTCCCTCAGGGTCATATTTAACCAATCGCAGATCTGGTTGCATAACCAGATCACAGGCCCGTCCAACGGTGTCACTGAATACTAGTCAAAGTTCACAAGGTCCAATGTAACATTCCCAGATTTCCTACGAACAGAAAGAACCGTGACCGGCGCGTCGGTGGAGTTTCTACAGCGCAGTTTGTGCGCTGTAATAAAATGCTGGCAGCGTTCAGAAGAGAATGCTGTATACCGCATTTGATTTTTTTGAAGCAATATTTTTGAACGGCATGCAGTATGCAATAATAAAAGGTGGTATAATGCGTTAGGGTGGCCGTATGAAGTATCGGGCCGGGATTTCCAAATGGCCTAAAATGTCTGGGTTCTGCCTTTGTTTTTGTATTGATTTTAATGCGTGCTGAAGAAATGCAAATGCCTCTACGTATGATGTATGATGGCCGAAAGCATGTCAACAGAAAAACAACCTGGATATTTTAGGCATTTCAGAAATCCTTGCCAACGTGGGATTGTCGTCCTGTGTTGACACATGCAGCAATAAATTGCGTGGCTTCCGGGTATAATCTTTAAAGCAAATACAGTCAAATTTGTGTAAAGCTGTAGATAAACTTACGCTTAAGTCAAAACAGTTAATGGTTAAACATACTGAAAGCGAAATGAAATGATCATTTTGTTGTAGCGCACTCAGGTATCTGGCCTACTGTAGCTGGTTATTTGGGTAATTTGTGCATGCAGAAAATACGCTATGCGTAATGCATTAAGCATATAAGTAGTATGTCATTCTGAACATACCTGTTGACGGACTCCTGTGGTACCGCTGCTTCCCTGAAGGAGGCAGCACTCTCTGGTGATCTCTTCGCTTGAAGTTGATTTGTATCATCAGCCTCTTCGTCCTCATCATCCTCACCGGCACGGCACATTCGCCAATGAGAAATGAGCACGAGAGCTGATGAACGGAGAAAGGGAGATGAGGAGAGATGGGAAAGTTATCTGACCTGCCTGTGTGTGTGTGTGTGTGTGTGTGTGTGTGTGTGTGTATTCCCTGGTGTGTTTGGGTGATAACACACAGAACAGACCTGTAGACTCACACACAGAGATTTAATGAGAGTAAAAGCTGGTGATTAATAAAGAACGTGGAATGAAAGTGCTGGAGTTTGATGAGGACGAGGCCAAAATGTGTGTTTTTACTTAGCTATACTTGAGGGGAAAATTAGTCGCCAGAATTTAGCTAAATCTGACAAAATCTCCCTTGTGCAGACATTCAGGAACATTTGGAAAAATTGGACTCGATTGGAAAAACGATTCATTAATGAAATAAATGTTTCTTTTTTTCTCTCTCCCTCTCTCTTTCTGTATATGTAAATGTTTTCTTTTAGGATTAGTACTCGGTCTGTAGTCGTTATAATTAGCTTTATTTAAAAACAAAGGAAGTCTACAATATGTCCTCGTTGATCTATGTAAATGTGGGCATCTGGAACACTTGTTTAAATGTGAGCGACCTAGGAACTCAATAATCGTGATTTAAGTTGCTGATGGATGCTGGTTTAGATGTAACCGGTGGATGTTTCCATCTAGACCTGTCGGAAATTGAGTCTTAATGACGCAGTCGGTCTAGGATCGGCCTAGAAAAGAGAGATGACAGACGGTTTCTACTGGAGGGAGTGACAACGATTACGGAAAAATAGGAAAACAAACTGACCCAGGGGAAGACCAGTCCTGCTCATTTTCTGCTGAGTAAACTCAACACGTAATCACGTTCTCTCTGAAACTAATTAATTAACAACCACAGGCCAGCTATGAGACAGAGGGTGAATTATAAGTGGTGTTTGCTTTAAACAGACCTCTAATGCTGAGCATAAAAGTTGAATTGTGCGTCATCTTACATAGTTTGTTCTCCAGTCGTGAATGATCCTTTAAATCGTGTGTCTTCGGTGATCGGACACAACATTTTTATCTGCTGGGCCATAAAAAAAAAGAAGAAAAAATTTGATGAAGGAAGCAGAGCCACATCAGATATTCACATGAGACAGTAAGAAACCACGTGGCAACGTACCTAGCAACCAATGAACACCCTAGCAACGCCCCGGCAACAACCCAAGATCACAGTTTTACATAGAAAATTAGGCATTCATTTATGCATATTACTTGTAGAAAAATGCATACAATATTAAATATCAAGTCTTGTCTTCTGAACAATTTATAAAAATGAAGTGACTTTATTTTCAAACAACCCCATCGTTATGTTTTGTAGAGGAATGTATATATGTAATACGCAATTTCCATTAAATGTGTTTTCTGAAAAAAATAGCTATATCGAATAGTTTTCGTGCTCTTAAAAATAAAGGAAATATCTGACAATGGGGACAAAAAAAATATCTTGAAAAAATGTTTTTCCTTGAATTAAGTTTATTCTTCTGGCCCCATTGGCGAATATTTGTTCTTATATGAACTATACGTCCTTTTGATGCATTTTACAAAACATGAAATGTATCCCGATTTAAGAATGTTTAAATACTTGTGTATCAGAAAACAAGACATGAGACCATAAGAAACCATCTAGCAACCACCTTAGCCACGCCCTCCTGACAACCCACAACATCATTACAGACATCCTCGCTCACATTCTCCTCAGAAAAAGTCAAAACCTGACTTTCGACTCAAATCTTATAGCTGCATTCGCAAATGATTTTTTCCCAACTCTTCTCTTTTTCACCTTTCCTCTTCCCTCTCTCTCAAAATCGCATGTTATGGCTAAATGCCCAATGAGTCACAACTCTGGTAAAACCATCAGAGAGGAAAGAAACAAAGGGGGAGCGGGAGAAAGAGAGAGAGGGCAGAGACCAGGGTTCATTCTCCACTTCCAGTCCAGTAGTTCATGCGTGCATGTCACTAGTGTTTAATCTTCAAAGAGCAGCACGCGCACACACACACACACAAATAGAGCCAAATAACATTAGAGCTCTGTATCACCCGTACATGCCCTACCATCACTCCCTTCTGGTTGCCAGTGGAAACCACACAAACAATCCCTCTTGGGCAATAGCAGGAGTCAGCAGAGGATGCAATGCTCTCTCCCTCTCTATTGTGTGCTAGACGGTATGCACATAAATATGCATGCGTGTGTGTGTTATTGTCTGGATTACATTTTAATTCTCACATTTATATGAAGTGTGTGTTTGGCCTCAAAAATGTGATGATGTCACGTTCACTGGCAGAGTCGAACGCTTTGAAACTGTTTTGAGCGCCCGAGCGAGAGAAACCGTGCAAAACGTCGTAATCTGACAATCAGTTTGACAACATCGGGGATGTTAACAAAATGTTGAACAAAGAGCGCGGCTTCCAGCGAGGTTTGTGTTTATCTAACGCACACGCAGGGCCAGCGAGTGACCCACACGCAGACAAATTACCACCGAATGACTTTCCAGTGTCCATCAGGCCGTATCATTCAATCTATTTGTTTTTCTTTTCAATAAACCGAACCATCTGCCTTGATTTTAGCCATTAATACACCGTGAAAATCTGTTTGGATTTCTGTTCAAGTGTGTACGCATGATGAGCATTGTCTCTTTTTGCCATCTTCATTTGTTTTGGCTACGCGAACTGCGCACGGTCCGTGCAATAAAATCGTGAAAAAAAAATTGAAGTAGTGACTATCTGTGCAAAAGTCAGAAGACCCGCCCCCCAAACCAACCACCAAAAAGTCGTGTTTCATTGCAAAACTCGTGCACAAGGTTAAAATTAAGTAAGTGCAAGCACATTTTTCCTCCTTGAGCAGACAAGAGGAAGAGGTTTTTTCTCTCTTAAAACTTAATTAAGTGCCCCCTACGGCTCACTACTACATATCTCTACCGGTTCAGAGGATATAAAGCTTCTTTTAAGATCACATTTACCAAAATCAAACCTAAACCTCTTTATAAATGTATACTTGAAAATGAAGTCAGTAAGGTTTTTAAAGAAAAGTATCTCCTGCTCACAAAGGCTGTACTGATGCGTAAAATATACAGTAAAATGTGAAAAAGTGAAATATTATGACAATTTAACTGTTTTCTGTTTTAATATATTGTAAAGTGTGTCTTCAGTGTCACATGAGCCTTCAGAATTTATTCTAATATGCTGATTTGATATCCAAGAAACGTGTTAAAAAGAGTTGTGCTGCTCTTTTTTTTTTTTTTTTTTTAGAAACTAAAATATTTTTTTCTTTGATGAATAGAAAGTTAAAAAACACTTTATTTGAAAAGTAAATCTTTTGTAACATTAGAAACGTCTTGAGTGTCATTTTTTATGCATATACTTTCTGAATAAAAGTATTACAAAAGACAGCTTTTAAACAGTAGTGTTCTAGAAAATATACACCTTTATAAAAAAAAAATTTTTCTGAAGTTCAGCAACCCTAGCTTCAATGCATTCGAGTGGTATGTAAAAGAACCGCTTGGGTTTCGAGCAACAAAAACGATGCTTAAATGATGCCACAATTAGCATTTTTGGTCGCACTACCCCTTTAATGTCACTTAACTCATTTGCTCTCTTAACCTCAAGAGTGACCCCAAACCCTTAGCTTGACCTCTGACCCCTCCGCCCACCTCAAAGGGTGATTTGAGCGAAACTCCAAGCCTAAATAAACGATTTCTTGAGGAGCAGTACCCACGCGTCCACTCTCGCCCCGGGGAGGATGCAGCTCAGGATCCAGGCCTTCCCAGAAACTCGAGCAGAACTCCTCCAATACAAACACTCATCAATAAGTAGTCACATCGCATACTGGACGCACTGCGACACTCCGTAAGACCTCATCTACATGAGAACATTCCCTCCACGCCTGTCAGAGCGCATATGTGTGTGTGTGTGTGTGTGTGCGTGCGTGAACAAAGGCAAGAGGGGTCGAAAAACAATTACGGTAAAAAATGACTAATATGTCACAGACGTGCTGAAGTACTTTTTTTTCCCTCTCTTCATTCGCTCTTTTTTTATCCTTTCTTTTCAAAGTCACTATAATTACAAACAAAAGGGTTGATTTCTCTCCAGCTCTAGGCATGATAATGGAGAATCTAGTGGGAATCGGAGATACGGACGGACACATGCGTCGACATAAAGTGACGAGAGGTTTACACAATGCATGCGCACATGCACGCACTGTAAACGTTATGTGTCTTCTCGCGTACTTGTTCAAACACAGCTGCTCTTAGTTGGTGACAGAAGACAGTGAATCAGTGCACTTAGAAGTTGACACACACGCATGAGTCTTTCTGCGAGCAACAGCGCAGGTGGCCGTACACTGGGGGTAAATTAAGCTCTGCAAACAGTGAAAAAGTACTGTTGTTTGCTATCACAAATATCTAAACAATCTTAAATCAAGACGCAGATTTACCTCAGAAGCAAAATGGCTCCCTTACCTCCAGGTCATCAACACGTAGGTGACTGTTTCTTCAGTAGTACTCAAACCGTTGCAGTCTGTCGCTCACACAATGGAAGTAAATGGGACTCGAATGGCTTTGAGAGTCAAAAAACATACACAGACAAAACCAAATTAAACCCTGCTGCTCTTGCTGATACATTGAGTACCTGAAAAATCAGTCTGTGCAACAGTATTTATATTTATACATAAGTATATATACTTATATATAGACCTCTGGTCCAAAGCTATTTCTGACTGTCCTGAGTGCATGAGCAAATTAACATAATAGTTCAGTTTTTGGGGGCGAACGTTCCCTTTAAGCTTTGTTTTCTGCAGTGGACGAGTGCAGTGAGATTGAGGGTTCAAATAGCTGATAAAAACATTGATGGACTGCAGTTGTGTCGATTACTTGCGTTTACTCTCATTCTGACGGCACCCATTCACTGCAGAGCATCCACTGGGGTGCAAGTGATGCATTGCTACATTTCTCCAAATCGTTTCCCGTTAGGAAAGTAACGAAGGTACGTAGATTTACGGCAAATTTTAAGTTTTGGATGAATTCTTTGAAGTCATTTTCATCCTAAATGTACCTTGACGTAACGTCTTACTGGAGAACAAGACAAAAATCATTATTTGCAGTGAGGCTTTGACATCCCATCCAGCGATAGAGAAGCAAATCCTGCTTGATCCAGCAGTTAAGGAGAACATTTGGTCAATTTAAACTAGCGCACACACCACAAGCGCGCACACACACACACACACACGAGCGCGGTAACACAAGTGCAAGCACACAAGCACACAGCATGCATCTGAATGTCATCATCGGTGCTGACGAGATGCCAAACAGTAATGACACCCAGATCACCTACACATGACTGCCAAGTGTGTGTGTGTGTTTGTGTGTGTGTGTGTGTGTTTATGCCCCACATCACCACACACGTGTTTGCATGCAGTACGGCTGCAACAAGACTTGAAGAACCCAGCTGCTAATGAACACGTCAAAAGCGTGTGTTGTGTTTGTCAGTGTGTTTGTTTGTTTAATGCATCGCCACGATTTGTAACTGGTATGTGTGTGTGTGTGTGTGTGTGTGTGTGTGTGTGTTTTGACCAGAGATTGGAGCATCTGTTCTAAAGAGAGGAGCGGGTATTTTCGTCTTTCTCTCGTCATATGCCCCTGTCATCCCTCCATTTTCCATTTTTACACGCAGCTCCAGATGTTGAAGAACTGAAATATTAAATTACAGAAATTGGCTTGTTTCTGCACTTTTGGCTATATCAAAACAGCCCTTCCCTAATGCAGTCTCTCTGTAAGACGAATAACATACCTTAAGCAAGTATGCAGACACAGTCGCGAATGCTTGAATGCTACGTACAGTAAGATGTTTCTCTTTTTATTTAGCAAGGACTTATTAAATTGATCAAAAGCTTCAAAAAGTTAAAAACGTTTCAGTAAAAACGTTGCTAGAAAATATTTCTGTTTCAAATAAATGCTGTTCTTTTATTATTCAGTTTAATCAGAAACTGTCTTCAAAATTTATAATAATAAAAAAAAAAAAATTGAGCAGCAAATCAACATTTTACAACGATTTCTGAAGGATTCTGTGACATTGGACACTGAATTAGCGGCTGCTGAAAATTCAGCTTTGCATTACATTATATAAGTCGCTTATTTTTAAATACTAAAAATATTTCACAATTTTTGCACATTTACTCAAAAACACTGCGGTGGCTCCACACCTCAGTACTAGAGACTCTTTTAAATATTTATTAACACAGTCAAGTAATTAGATAGGAACAGTTTAAATATTTTTTTATTAAACTGACCTGAAAGAGAAAGAGAAGTTAATGTCAATGCCTGCAATATAATGAAATTTAGCTAGAAACTGCATACCTACTGGTAGATCGTCTACCTCCATAATCGTCCACATTCTGGTGGTTCTCCCTCTTTCTGGTTCTAGGTGTGTTCTGCTGCACGGCTGTTCTGGATTAATTCTGGATGATTGTGGATACTCCTGAAGGTTCAGACATTTTCTGGGCCAGCTGCTCAGAAACATTACAAAAGACATTAGCTTACCCATAAATTAGGGCCCAGCCACATCAGCAGATTGTTAATTCACTTTGAGTTCCCTGTAACCAGGTGCAAAAACAAAAACAAGGGGCCTAAAACAGAGTCCTGTGGGACACCGAGGTGCTCACTTACAGAAGTCTACTGAGAGATGACTCAAACCTCTGAACATTCACACACAAACTCACACATACGCATATACACGCGCACACTACCTGCGGCCATTGTTAAAGAAAGAGATGTTTTCCTCACTTGGTAAAGTGTGTATATGGGTTTATAAGGCAGTTCAGTGGTTTGTGTCCAAAACAGCGTGATTAAACTGTGTGTGTGTTTTTCTTGTATTCATATGTTTATGTACGCATTTGCAGTGAAGTGTGGAGACTTACGTGTGTCAGATGTATGTTTATGTGTATGCGTGTGGCACATATGCAGTGACTGCGCACGTCTGTTATGTATATGTGATGAGTGTGTATGTGTGTGTGATTGATATGTGATGTGTATGTGTATGTGTGTGTGTGTGTGTGTGTGTGTGTGAGCCCGTCTGCTCAGGGCATTGGTTGAATTGTTTCCACATGTGTCTTAATGCAGTTCTAGGCGCAATGGGTGGGGGAGAAAATGTGTGTGTGTGTGTGTGTGTTTTTGAAGGGGGGGGGGCATCAGGTTTCATAGCGCCACGAACCACATCTGGGCCTCCGTGAGCAGAGGTAAAGTTCCCACGACTAACCACACACAACACACACATGCATGGATGTATTGCATCAAAAGATGCAAAACATGACGTACGCACATGAAAACCACATGGCACAGGTTAACAAGTGAGCAAACACACATGCACCAGCATCACGCACATGATGTAACACATATCCAGCAGCGACAATCAAAAACACCACACACACAAACACGCAGCACACACCCTGGTTCGCTGGCACGGCAGTTCTCCTGCCATGGGCACACGGGCGTTTCACTGGCATTAAACACATGGTAGGAAAATGTGAATGTATTCGGTAATCGCTCCTCTATTACACCCAGAGAGGGAGAAAAAGAGCTCTCCTACATCTCATTTACACAACAAACAGAGAAAAATGAGGGAGGGAGAAAAAAAAAAGAGCAAAAAGAAGAGAAAAATTCTAATAGGCTGCAGTTGGGCATGTCTGGACTGAGATTAAAGAGAGAGAGAGAGAGAGAGCAGAACAAGAAAGAGAACACGAGAGAGGGAGGAGAGGTGTGAGGCAGAGGGGAAATGAAGGATGGATGAACAGCGGCGTAAAGAACAGTCTGGACACTTCAAAATGTCATTGCATTACACAACAAGCAAATCACGGCAAATGCACGCTCTGCAATCCAAACTTTCGACAAAAAGACGCTTGGCGGTTTGAAATGATGCAGTTGTCACGGCCAGACAGTTTATTTGTAGTTAATGGTGGATGAATGTGATTCTCTACACCTGACTTCACATCAGGGTTTCCACTTTACAACATCAACAATACTAATGCAACTACTAATGATAATTTAATCTACATATATCACAATAAATAGAGAAGCGAAATGACAATAAATAAACAAAAGCTGTTAATAGGCCAGGATGCAGAGTTTTTTCCCCCCACCAATTTGATGTTCAATAAAAAATATTTTAACAAAATGTAGCGCTCACTTCTCTGTCTTGCATGCATGTGCCAAATGTTGGTGACTCCGTTCATGTATCCGCTCGAAATCACAGGCTGTTCAAAGACGCTGAGCACTAAGAAAAAAGATGAACCATGTGAAAAGAAGAGATCGTGCCACATACAGATATTTGCTTTGCAATTCTATACGTGTAAGTGTAACTCAGGTGTCCCGATGCATTTCGGGGGCCAGTGTTTGGTTTTGTGCATGCATGTGGTTAGATAAATCTGGTCAAGCAGAAACACAAATCACACACACAAATAGATCCCAGATTTGTTTACAAGCACTTGACCGGATTTGCAAAACTACTGTGTAACCGAAGAGCCGGTTCTGATTTACCATCAGATAAGCATTTTACAAAGAGCGGCGAGAGAAAGAGAGGGAGATTGTTTAGTTACTGCAATTCATTAATGAGTTCAGAAACCTTTAACACGCAGTGAGCCAGCAGTCAAACACACACACACACACACACACACACACACACACACACACACACACACACACACACTCACTTGCGCAACAGACCAACAGAGTCCAGGAAAACATCATTTTTACCAAAACATGAACATAACTACACACACATGAGCAGCTGACTCAGCTTTGAGAAACTCAGACAATCTGAGAAACCGAAGATCTGGATCATAATAGCTCAGAACATTTAGGACCAGATCTCATTAAAAAAAAACCTGATTTGTCTGATCCTGTGTTATGGTTGGTCAAGCTAGTGTTCTCACGGTGACCTCACCAGATCTGGAGCAAGGACATTCAATCATTCAATCAAGTGTTTTAATGCAATAAAATTAATATTTTATCAAAAAAACCTTAGGTTTGTGCAGTCATTTTTGAATGCATTGTCTGTGAGTACCGCATGTGACCTGCTGTTCAGAGAACCAGGGAGATTCTGTGTTACTTGGAACAGGTTGGATGAAGTGTGGAGAACTGATGTGATGAAGAAAGAGATAAACATGACAGAAAGAGAGGAAGGTGATGAAAACGAAAAGGGAGAAATCGAGGGGAGGCAAATAAATATTAGTGGCCAAAATAAAGAATAATGAGAAACTGCAGAATGTAGCAATGAGGCAATGTGATGGAAAAAAGAAGGTGAAAGGTGAAGACGAAGAGCAATAGAGGGAAAGAGGACATTAGAGGGAGGAGATACGAAGCTCCTCAGATGTTTCTCCTAAGAAAAAGACCTCAGTGATCTTACAAGAATCTCCTCAAGTGATTTAAGAGACCTCAACAATGTTTTTACCACATTAAAGTCTGCAGTTGAAAGAGATCTCAGTACGCTGCCAGTTATTTTCTTTTTTTGTATTTTCATTTTGTTTTCCAGTGCAAATATCTAAACATTCTCAAATCAAGATACATTTATCTAAAAGATTTCCTACATTAAATTTACTTAAAATTTTAACTTGTTTTCTTAACAGATGCATCAAAATCAAATGCATTTTTTTTCCAAAATGAAGTTAGTTTAAGCATAAAACAAAAACTATTACCTGTCAATAAAAAAAAAACAATATTATTTTTCTGACCCTACTGGCTGATATTAATTGAAACCATTTCCACCAACAATGAAAAGAAAGTTTTATTTAATAATAAATTTAATAATAGATTTTTTTTTAATCTCGCATTAAATACATTTAATTAAAAAGGTAATCCAATAAAAAAGTTTCCATAGTTTTGATACATTTATCAGAAAACGAGACTTCATCTCATGTCTGGAGTCCTGGAAAACAAGACAAAAATACTAAGTAAGAAAATACATTTTGCATTCAACTTCCAAATTGCTGCAGAGTGACTATCATCACTTTTTTGCCGTTTTAATTGTGTTCAGCTGGTGTTTTTGCGGTTTTTAAATGCATGAAGTCAGTTCTCCTCGAGTTCACACCGAGGTGAGAATAACATTCGCTATTAATATGATCGACTAACCGCAAACAAACACAAAACGTGACAGTATTTGTCTTAGTTTTGACTCCGTCTGCGTATCGACGTCCGCTTTAGAGATGTGTCTCGAATTCCACGATTGCTTCGGACTCGACAGCAGAAGAAAAGAGCAGGTGTGCAGGGAAAAAGAGAAATCTAAACTTCTCCCAAACTCGCAGGGCTTATAGTTTCTACTTTTCCATAAGCCTCAGCCGAAGGCAGAAAATTGCGTTGATGCTTTTAAGTTTTGCTGTTATAATTTTGAGCAGTTATGGCATTAAGAATCACTTCAGGCTGCTAGATTTCTCTCTCAGACTGTGGTGTGAACCATCAGCCAGAGAGAGACAAGTGCAGCTCTGTGGTGTGTGTGTCTGCCTCCTGTTTGGCAGAAATTGGCCGGGACAGTCACAATTACCCTGTGGCCGACCGAAGCATTTCCTGGGTAAGTGTGTGTGTGCTGAGATGCTTTGCTGTGGTGGCCTACATCACCATTAACTGCTTGCTTTACTGAAACACCAAAAACACGGCGCTGTCAGACCACATCCACATCAGCACAGAACATCGCCTCGGCGTTTCACGCTTTAAGTCTCGTTCTTATCGATATTTCAGCTACGAAACTGAGGAAAACGTTAGTTTTGCACACAACAAGAACAGCGACTTTGTGTACTTGACGGATGTATAATCTGACTCACACTTAATACTCTAACTTAAAATCTGTAAAGAAATAATAAATAAATAAACTATTTTATAATCATTATCTCACCCCTAAGTAACTTCCGTAAAACAGAAAAAAGGAGAGAGCATAATGCCTAGGTTTTTTTTTTTATTCAGTGTTGCTAAAAAATAAGCAATTACATTTTATATTTAAACAAACAAACAGATATTAGATGAAAATGAGAAATTCTACGTTGGCAACTAACTGAAAATTACTAAAATGACCCATTGAAATAAAACTAAAACCTTTGTTAGCGCTTGTTTATTTATTTAGTAATTTCACTCAAAGAGTAAATCAAAATTGGGTTAAAAAATTACTAAAAATATTTAACAAAAATGTAAATGCATTTAAAATATTAAAAAGGTAATTCAACATTAATAAATATTATTAAAAATAATAGAAATATTATTATTTCGTGTATTGTGATAATTTAGTAAAGTAATTTTAAGCAATCCAAAATAATTAATAATAATGAATAATTAATATGTAATTAAATAACAACAGAAAAAAGCACTTTATGGAGTATTACATGCCAACTAGCAGTCATTAGAGTATTAGACTGTTTGCTTTATATCTTCTAATACTGTTTTTTGATGGGTCCACAACATAAAACATACTCAGAAACTTTGTATATGTCAATTAATTCTACTAACCCTATCCTAGCAGTCTACTTCTGAGAGTTCATGGACATGTAGTTACTAATAATGAGAATTAGTTGACATGTAGTTACAAAATGACTTTTAGTTCGTAGAATGTCAAAAGTGGACTATTAAAATAAAGTGTAACCGAAAACAGTTAATAATACCTTAAATATGGGACTTCAAAGCTATGACCCAGAACGTTTGTTAAAGCGTGATTCAGTAGTTTTCTTACAGGCTCATTTTGAAGTTTGACAGCCGTCGTCACCTTCAGATTTCAGTATTTGTAAAAGAGCAGCACGAACATCCCGCTAACTGCTTCCTTTCGCGTCACGCGTAAAAATAACTTCTCTTCTCACTCGCATGTGCTATTAATCCACTTGTTTTCTTTCTGGGTGAACTATCCCTTTGAAAGAGGTTCAGCTGGACTTCACTGCACTTGTTTGTATTTGCAACTGAATCTGAGCACCTGGTACAGCCAAACCACATTCGCCCTCCTTCTGTATTCGGAAGATCAGAGACGTCTGCAGGTGAGATGGACAGATCGGTCGCGAAAAACAGCTGCAGACAGGAACACCTGTCACCATGACACACACACCAGAGAAACGAGGGAATTAGAAGGGGAAAAAATGCGCGTCTATGTGTGCGTTGGTTTTGCTCCACTCCTAAGCAGCCTAATAGCTTCAATAAGACTGTGGTTTACACACACACACACACACACTTCTCACTGTTTTGCTTCTCAAGGAAAAAGAACACCAAAAACAGCCATTTATTTACTTTCAGCTGCATGTCTGTGGTATCAACCGTGCCAGAGAGAGAGAGAGAAAGAGAGAGAGAGAGGTACAGAGGAGCAGACAGGTTTGCCTAATTCGTTTTAAAATGATTTATGTTGTTGTTGATCTTTCATCATCGTTTTGGAGACTTGATTGTCATACGATGAGAAATTTTCCTTTATTGGCAGATGCTTTTATCTAAAGTGACTGAAGGTAAACTTTCTAAATGAAATCGTTGGAGGTCACGGAGTGGCCGTGCTGTAGCTCACCAACAAACGCTCAAATCCTGTTGCAATATCCAAATGTATCATCGCCAGCTCTGGCTGAAAATGAATTATACGCGGTCGCGGGGTATCGGTTCTTAAAGGTGCAGCTGCACAAAACAGACATACGTTTTAATTTAAATTGTAGTTAAGGATTCAGTCATTTTTTGATTGTTTTTTTTTTTGTCTGTGTTTTTTAATTATTTTAGTTTTTATTATATTTGAATTAAAAATGACTATTTCAATTTTGTTGTTTTTTTTTACTCTAATGGTCAGATTGAGGAGACTTTTTTTTTTGCACAAAACATCTTAGTGAAAAAATTCTAATAATATGACATGAACCGTTTAAGCTTTATCAAGCTGGTTCTGTCTTATTTTGTCTTATGTATATGCAATTGTAGTAGTTATTAATTACTTTTATTTTTTATATTATTAATTGTTATTTTAGTTCATTTGAATTAAAACTAATTTTTATGCACACATTATTTACACATTTATATATACCTGCTATATAAAACAATATATTTGATTTTATAAAATATATGAAAATTAAATTAATTTATATACTTGTAATTAATAAATTAATTAAAATGAAAATTTACTCAAATAAAGCTACACACACATATTTTTATAGCTTTATTTAATTTTTTTATTTTAATTAATTTTATTATTAGCAATTTAAGCCGACATTAATTGTTTTCATGAAAGTCTTCATAAAGTCATTTTACATTTCTCATCCAAAATGTATAGTTTATTTGATTTTAGCTTGATTTCTCTTGATGACCAAAAAAGTTTTAGCTGAGCTTAACACCCAGCGGGTTATGAATCTGCACCAATGCTTACATATAGTTTATGTTTGTTTGAATGCATAACTCCGCCTCCTACATCACCTGATCCCCCGGAGACGGACGTTACCTCGGTTACCTGCTCCCTCATTACCGTCTCCCTCACATTTCTCCTCTCGCTCCCTCCCTTCTTCTTCTCCGCTAATCTATTCCAGAGCATTCTGTGATCACATGGAAAAAACATAGCAAGTGCACATATTTCTTCTGAAGCCAAGAGAGAAAGAAAAAAAAAAAAAAAAAACTAGGGGAGGAGAGAGAAAAAAAGGGGGAGAAAAAATAGAGAAAGAGAAGGAGGGGTAAATAGTTTATTCAGTCTGGGCACAGAGCCCTTTGTTGTGGTGGAGACCTGTCTTTTATTAGCAGCCTGTGCTGTCTTCAAAGACTGGAAAGACAAATGACAAGCCAAGAGTGAAGGAATACACAAGCCCTACGAAAGAGAAGGGTTATGGAAGGGAGTACTAGTCATATGTGCTGGCGTTTAACTAGGGAACACGCTTCAAACCGGTCAGCAGAGAGAGAACAAGCTGCAGGTGGTTTTTGGACTGAAGAAACAGAAAAAAGAAAAGAGAAAGAAAGAAAGAAACCAACCTTAACTGGTCAAATCATAACATGCAATATATGCAAATCAAAGCACGCTGCTTCCAAAAAAGATGACCAATCAGCAAAGGGTAAGGAGTGACATCACCATCACAGCTGCACCCCAAAAACTTAGTGTGTGTGTGTGTGTGTGTGTGTGTGTGTGTCTACATGTAATTGGGGCTCTAAGTCAACATAAAACTCACAATCCATTTCTGTAACGTAGCTTACGTCTGAGGTAAACAGGATTTTCAATCAGACAGAATTGAGGACTATTGAATAATGTGCACTATTGTTTACGCACCGGTGGATTCTCTGGAGTGAATGGGAATCAGGTGATAAAACATCTACAAGTAATCCACAAGGCTCCAGTCCATTAACGCTGTGAAGTGAAAAGTTTGTAAGAAACAAATCCTTCCAGAGATTCCTACAATTCTTCCAGAGAATCCATAATCCGTAATATTGCTTCATTCAGTAAAAAAGTCCTCCTGTCGGAATTAAAAAAAAAGAGAACTATGCACAGATCAAATACTGTTTACAAGCCAAAACCCTTCTACATAAATATGTGGTTGGATTTTGCTGTGACAAGACAACCAGGGATGGACTTTTTCACGAGAGGAACCATTATTTTGGATATTTTTTAAGTTAAAAACTCCTTGGATGGATTTGTTCAGCTTTTCGCTTCACAAGACATTCATTGATGGACCGGAGTCATGTGGATTACTTGTGGATAATTGGGTTGTTTTTATCAGCTGCTTGGACTGCCATTCTGGACTAGCTGCAGTGAATGGGTGCCGTCAGAACGAGGGTTAAAAAAGCAGATTAAAACATGTTCATTGATGGACTACAGTCGTGTGGATTATTTATTTATTTTTTTTATCAGCCGTGTGAGCTCTCATTCTGACGGCACCTATTCACTGCAGAGGATCTCTTGGTGAGCAAGTGATGTAATGCTACATTTCTCCAAATCTTTTCCCGTGAAGAAACAAACTCATCTACATCTTGGATTGCCTGAGAGTGAGCGATTTTTTTTTATTATTGGGTGAACTGCTCCTTTAAGAAAGCAAACAGAGTTGATTTGGGTGTCGTGTTGACTTTAGGAACATTTATATGCAGCAAAACATCAGCGCAGTGACAAAAATCTGCATTTTCTCCAATGTGCCGCTAAACTTACAGTGACTGTACTGGCACTGACACACAGAAAAACGGCACAGTTTTCATCAGACATCAGTTATTCTAATAAACAGTATCATCTGCTCTCGCAGCACAGAACAGCCAAACCAGCAGCATGGAGTCCTCTCAAAACCAACTCTGTGTGCGTGCGTATGTGTGTGTTGGGTGTGAAAAGATTTTCCCACTTTTTTGGTCATCCAAGCAGGAAAATTTTGGTCATAAACAACATGCAGCTTTGAAAAACTGACATGTGTAGAGTCGAAGACTGTTAAAGAGCTAAACCAACTGACAACACACACACATCTGCAGCACGCATTTGATCACGAATGAGTTCTCTTTAATACCTCGATACTTGCCCCTAAACAGCACTGAGTTCAAATGCAGATCAAATGAAGAAAGTCCTGCTTCTCAGCTGTTTCTTCTCAGGAATAAAAAAAACTCCTGATAACTGACTTTGACTTTGCATCTGTTTAGATGATCTTAAAGTTGATCTATGGAAGTCCAGCATCCGAGCAGAAAGCGTTCTTCTGGACAGGGTTTTTCTGCTCAGAATGAGCCACCGACTCATTAGATCAGATGATGGCAAACTACTTCACCGAAAGAGATAAAGCACACACACTTTTGCCTCTAAAAACCACATCATAGATCAAACCCTGATCACAAACAGACCCTCAGATAGAGATGCAGCCATTCTCACACATGCAACTATGACGCAACTGTGATCTACTACTCAAATAAAACCGCAGCACACACCAAACATACAGCAGGTCTGAAGCCAGCACACGCCGGCCCTGAGGCCAAGAACCACGGCATGTGTACGTTTGTGTGTGTACACTTTAACAAAACGATGCTGCAACATATCTGACTCGCTTCACTCTCAGAAATAAAGGTACAAAAGCTGTCACTGGGGCAGCACCTTTTCAAAAGGCACATTTTGTTTATTTTCAAGGTACGTATTAGTATTTAAGGTGTGCATATTTAAACCTAATAGGTACAAAAGTGTAACTTTTGAAAAGTTACCACCCCAGTGCAACATACTTCCATTTAACACTACAAACTACAAATCCAACCTTACTTAAACATTAATAATCGCACTCTATATCAAAACCGTCTATGCTTACTTTATTACTTCATCTGTTACTTTTGATGTGAATCCAATATGTAGATGAGTTTGTTTCTTCGTGGGAAAGGATTTGGAGAAATGTACAATTACATCACACGCTCACCAATGGGTCCTCTGAAGTGAATGGGTGCCGTCAGAGTCCAATCTCTCCAACCCAACCCACCAAATATCTCGTGAAGTAAAAAGCGACATGTCTGTGAGAAACAGATCTATCATTAAGCTGTTTCTAAGACATGTGTGTTCAATGTTACTAATAGATTTTAACTTTAAATCGTTTCTTCCAGTGAAAAAAATCCATTTCCTTTTGTCCTCTCAGCCATTCAGAATTCAAATATCCAGTTAGTAAGGCTAAAGCTCTATCATATTGGAGATATGCCCTACACCAACTATGTTGAAAAAGTTTTCAAATGGTGTATGACGTTTAAATCGCTTTGAAGTCATACCATAACATTCTGCAAGTAACTGTGTGAAAATGAGCGTTTATTAATCAAAAATGTACCTGTAAATCATACTTTTTGTGTAAAAAGGAATAAAAGTTGTGAGTTTTCCTGCCTCTAGTGTTCATTTCAACTGGAAACGGCAGCATTCGTATACGTAGAGTTGTTTTTTTCAGTTTTGCCGAAATGGGGCATGCTTAGGTTGCATCGAGTCCAATCGAGCTCACCCGTCAAATCTCCATTAACCATCAACAGTTTTTAAATCTCAGTGGGAAGAGGAGCATTTGAGCGTTTGCAGCACAGCAGCTGCCATGCAAACATGGCCAAGGATTTATTTACTGCAAACACAAAGATTCACGTGGTAATATTTCAGCAAATTTTCTTTTTTGGGTGAACTATACGCCAGTTGTAATTTTATGTTATTATAGCATTTAACATTATTGTTAAGTTTATGGCAATAACGAAAACAGATTTGAAAGAAAAGCCATTACAATTGGGGCATGCGCTGCGAAGCGAACTCTACGTCAGGCTAACGTTAATTTTAAAATGCAAAACAGCTGTTTTAACTTCAGCATAGAAGCGCATCTTCTGATCTGACATTCGACAGGATCCTCATGCAACCAGAAAACTGCTCGCATACTTTGTCAAGCCGCTCCAGAAATATTGGTTCAGAATTTGTGCTGGTTGGCTTTAAGGCTAGACCTGGCAAACAATTATTCTGTATTCGTGTGAAGCTTCTGGGCTGAATTATCCTTGTTATTACAGTAAAGAAGAACAATGATGTTTGACCTATGACCTCAGCAGTGACTCACTCCCGTGCATCAGCTGACAGACTGAAGGAAAAAACGTTTTAGCCCTTCGAAACGCTTCAATTGTTTCTTAACATACAAAAATAAAACTGAACCAAAACCTTAAAATTTTTCTAAATCTGATCAGCATATACATACATATCCCCCGCAAACCCCCCATCCAGCCCCTTCCGCTCATAATAAGTTTTCAACACCTCATTTCTCAACACTCAGATTATTCCCCAACGTGTTTAAAAAAAGCTCTCTGTCTGCGTTTCATTTTCTATTTCTCTTTCTGTGTCTCGTTCCCGCTTATTGTTCCAGAATCCTGTCATATTCCTTACGTCCGTATAGTTCCATAGGGTTCTGATGGTATTCCAGAACTCTCTCACCGTTCCTTTTCTGTCACTTTCTAAAATTCTGCCACATTCCAGACGACTGTCGGCTTCCATATCGCTGTCACATCTTATATTCCCAACTCACTCTAAACACGATCTGACAAACTTTGCGGGAAAGTGTGTGTATGTGGAAAAACCCATCAGTGACACTAAAGAGGAGAGAGTGATGGAGGAGGTGTCATCGGATTCGCACTTGTTTTTTCTCACCATTTCTTTTTACTTTCTGAGGGAGAGGGAGTGGGGAGAGAGAGAAACAGATGGATAAATGTGTCAGAATCATTTTGTTGACTTTGATCTGAAACATCAATACTTTTGATACTGAAATTGTATCAAGAGGGATCAATCTTCACGTAATAATATCAGTAAGTCTTTTTACAACACGATAGTTCACCCAAAAGAGTGAAATAGTTAAAATAGTGTCTTACTTACTTTAATGCTGTTCCAAACTTGTATGACTTTCTGTTAAAAACAAAATAAGAGATTCAGAAAAATGTCCAAACAACACTGGACCACATTCATCTTTGCCGTAAAATAAAATAATGATATTTTGCATATATGGAAGAAAAATGATAATCACAATAATCGTAATTAAGCCTAATATTAAAATTTGCAATTATGAAAACAACATAAATACTGTACATTTTAAATATTTGCTGAACAATAAGTACTATGAATAAAAAACAGTATCGCGGATGCCAATACCGACACTGATGTCTTCATTTTATTTATTCTTATTTGTTTTATATATATTTTTAAATAAAATTTTGGGGTTAAAATGAGTAATACTGCCATGCAACATTACAGAAAGAAATGCGTATTATTTTGTAACATTTAATGGACCTAAACTGTTAAAGAAAATAAAAATGTAAATGTTCATTTTCTTACCAATCTGATTTCATAACAAAAACCAATTATAATAATAAGCGGTCAGACAAAGACAGACACAGGCAAACAAACTTTTTACCTATAGTGAATATTAATGCATTAAACTGCGATAAAGTTTCCATTTTAATTCTAGATTTTACAAAGGCATTTCAATCTGATCCAATTATATGTATTGGTATCAGAGATATTGGTTTTGGAGGTACTTGGTACTGAGTTCAGGTGAAATTGGAGTTGACAAAGGGCCGTGTGCTGCTGGGGGGTCTGGGGGCATCGCGATCCAGGCCGGGCCACACCGCACGGGGCAAGAGGGAGCTTGCGGCAGCCCCTCCAGATGGAACACGTTATAGAGCCGCTCTAATGAAATGCAGACGGACATCAGGCTTCACGCCCGGCTATTCTAATGCTGCTTAATTTGTTGTAGTATTTGTTGGACAAACGAGAGCTCTCGGATCTTTGGGGGCAGGGATAAAGATTCAAAGGTCACAGGGTGGAGCGTGGAGACACGTCTAAAGCTCCAGGTTACGACTGGGATCAGGAACATGTTTAAAACAACACCCTGAGAGTTCTGCTTGATCCAATTTTAGAGCCTCGGCAAGCATCGTACGATACTTTAGATCCCAGCTGTGTTGACGGTAGAGAATTGCGTCCGGCCGTCAGCAAGCAGAAAGACAGACTGAAAGAGATCCACGGTAAAGCCCCCATAATCTGAAGAGTGGTAAGTGATTGTGGAAGAGCCAGTGAAAGGCACACGTGTCGTGCAAATTCAGAAACGTTTACTTAGTCTAAATGGGGACATTTATCTCACTCCCAAATGCTCACATATTGACACTCGAGGTGCCCCTTTAGCGTCTCTCTTTGACGTACAGGGGTATGCTTTTAGTGTCACCTTTTAACGTGCAGCATCCATTACTTTAATGGTTTGCAATTGTAAAAATAGAAATTATTTTATGTAAGTTTATACTTTCATTGGAGCACCTAACCCCAACTGTACCCTAAACCTAACGTACTCACTTTATGAACAATATAAAACACGTAACAAACAAATATAAGTGCAGTAAGTGCAGTCATGGGTATTTACTGATCATAGAGGTTTTTAAATTGCTGAAAATGAACCCGCTCAGCACAAACTATGACTGTATATCTATATATTATTCTTATATATTATTGACAGCTTATGTGTTCATAAATGTATAAATAGTGCAAATGTTGAGACTGTTTACACCAATAATGGCAATATTATTATTATAGAATTTAATAATGATGATAAAATTCCCAGTACATTTTGCTTCGGCAAAGGTTTTTCATTTAAAGCAATGGAGCACCCTGCATCTATTTAATAATTACGATTGATGTGATAAATATATGCTCATTCAGTTGATCAAAAGTGATCATATAGTTATATATTGTTACAAAATGTATATTTTTTTTACATTTAAATGTTTCCTGAGCAGCAAATCAACACATTATAATGATTTCTGAAGGATAATGTGATCAGAGTAATGATACAGAAAATTCTGCTTTGATTGTAGTAATAAATTACATTTTGAAATATATTTAAATAGGAAACAGTAATACTAATTAAATTGTAAGTTTTATTTCGAAATAATTCAATATTAATAATTCAAAATTAGTGTTTTTAATGTATTTTTCATCAAATACATAAAGCAAGGGTAAGCATAAGAGACCTCTCACAAACATAAAAAACATCACTTACATAAATACCCAGTTATATGCAGTAGTTAACATTTAAAGTGGATCAGCAAAGTTAATCAACGTTGTCCTATAAGACAAGAAAGCATTTTGGTTTTATGACAACCTTGTTAAAAGGTTTTGATCCACTTCAAATATATAAATGCATACTAAGTCGCAGAGGGGGTTGTTAATCAATATCAGCTGCTTTGTGTGCTAAATTAACAACAGGTGCCCGAGATAGGCAATAATGAGACAACCTCATAATGGGAATGGTATTTCAGGTGGAGGCCACTGACTTGTCTTTACTACTCATTTTTTCTGACTGTTTTTCACTGTTTTTGCATTAGGCTAGGGCCAGCGACACTACTGGTAGCATAAGGCAATGCCTGGACTCTACAGAGGTTGCACAGGCAGTCCAAATCCTCACATTGCCAGAAGGTTTGCTGTAAATGGAGGAAAATACCCAGAGAGAGACAGTTACTCTGGAGAGCTGGACAGGTGCCGTAGAAAGTCCATAACCCATCAGCAGGACCAGTATCTGCTCCTTTGTGCGAGGAAGAACAGGGTGAGCAATGCCAGAGCCCTACAAAATGACTTCCAGCAGGTCACTGGTGTGAATGTCTCTGACCAAACATGTGACAAGAGTATGCAGGCAGTTCCTGGAGGATGAAGGAATTGATACCACTGAATGGCCCCTACGTTCTCCTGATCTAAATCCAATAGAACACCTCTGGGACATTATTTTTCGGTCCATCCAATGCCTCCAGGCTGCATCTCCAGGATCTCATTAGAAGCACGCTCCAACATTGTCAGGCATGCATACAAGCACATGGCGTCCATGCAAACCATTTTGAATGGACTAACCCTACTGCATCTTTTTTTCATTTGGATTTTTAGGGTGTCTATACTAAAAGGTTAATAATATTCACTTCCATCAAACTATGTGGCATCCCTTCATTCCTAATACATTATCCAGTCCATATCAGTATAGATATCTAGCACAATATTTTTCCCCACAGAGATCTGAGATTCTTTAGACTGAAGAATAATCAGAACTAACATTTGTATGATTTTGAGAACGAAATGTACCAACACTTTAGCCAAAGTTAGTTAGTGTGTTGCATAAGAACCCTTGAGTAACAAGTAGAGGTAATAAAAAACTAAATTTGTCTTGCAAAAGTGCAGCGGGGGGCGGATAGTGATGTAATGAATAATGTCATCTTTGTTAGTTAGTAGAAAACTAAAGATTTTAGCCCCAAGTAGTAGTGTTCAAAAGGGGTGAGACGTCGTCGAACTCAACATGGTGTTGCTAAAGAGTTAGTTCCACTGTTGACTTGTTGGCTACCTGCAGTGACCACACATCTGGTTTAATTGAAGACATCTAATAGAAACTCTATCAGGCCCTTGAGTACTGAGGTTTGTAACATGCTAAGCACCTCACGACTGCAATGCATTGGTCAAGCGTCATGTCTGTGAGTTTGTTTCTGGCCTCATTCTCCCTGGTGATTATAAGGTGCTTTATTGACGTGACTAATGAAGGAAGCCATAGCCAAGAGTAATTACACAGCACATTAAAGGCTTTTATAAACAGTACAGTTCCTCCTCTGCAAAGCAGCAAAATGATGGAGAGGAGAGGTGAAAAAAGAGGAATAAGGTTATAACCTGACAGACGACGAGAGAGGCAAAAAAGGTGAGGAAGAGAAAAAAAAAAAAAAAAAAAAACGACATCCAGAAAATTCAGAATCCAACAAAAACCACATCTGCTCTCGCCATCAGCTAGGTCTGAAAACCTGACCTCATATTCCAAATATACACAATCATACCATACACCTTACACACACACACACACCTGCAACACATGCCATCACAATCCACACACACATGCATCCGTCTCATAATAAACACACAGAGCATATGTCAGGACAATCTGGAACACGTTGACAATACACACACACACAAACACACACACACACTCGGGGTCATGCAGAGGAGACGGCATCCGCTCCTGGTCCACTGGCATTGGAACGATGTGAAAAGTGGGAGAGAACATGTTGTAAATCTTTTTAGCCTGGCTCTTAATTAGGTGACGTAATTGATTTGCTGACAGGCAGGTAAGTGGCTGCTCATTACGGTAGGATTACCGCTTGCTCATTTGTTCAGTTCATTACCGATGCATTCGGTATTCTTGCACTGAAAGGTGCTGTCAGCTGTTTTGGAAACTTCTGATAGATTTAGCACGGAAGACAAGTCTGAGAGGCACAAAGCACCTTCACACATGAAAATAACATGCATTTTGCATTAGGATAGTATCTACAGTAGATATTTTTAGCTTTTAAAAAAAATGTAAATACGTGTTCAGAATGATCTAATAGGGATACGATATCAGTTATCATGCAAAATCCAAAACTTACAGAGACCACCAAATCTGTTTCATTGATTATATGCCTGCTACACCAGTTGTGTACAAATTACAGCTTATATTTTTTAACATAAAGGAGCACTAAGTTACATCTTACGCACAGCTACATAATTTGCATTGCACTTGAAAAGTATGTATAAACTAAATATGGAAGCCCCAACCAGGAGTTGAACTATATAAATAAGCTTTTGGTTTTCCTGTCATACTTTAATGATGATGTTGATATTTACACTTTTTTTATACAACAGTGATCATAATGAATAAATGTAATTTCCTATGTTTTCGTATGAGTTTTTATCTATCGTTCCTTATTGATTTCACATAGTGTACAACTTTTATTTAAATATAGAAACACAGATTATGTTATTCATGATTATTATTTTTTTTTTACTGTTAATTACGTGAGACAAAGGAATTTAGAATCAGGAATAAACTAAGATTCAACTGCTCCCATATGGATTGCTATTGGATAATTGAGAATAAACATGTGACTACACATTACTTGAATTATAGCTAATGACCTACAGCACTAGTTTCAAACAATGCTAAGAACAATTGATGCATCTGAATAGAGTGCATAGTTAGCTATATGCTACTTAGCACTTTCTTAAGCTCTGGTGTCGACTTACATTCCAAACAACTTTTGAACTTTAACATACTAAAGTGCAATCGAGTCGTGACTTAATAATTTAAAAAAAGCATGTTAATGCCAGATGTAAATAGTATATCTGCCATGTAATATAGGGATATTTTATGCACGCTATTGTAAAACACCATCTGTATGTCTTTGGACTACAGTTAAGAAAATCAAAACCTTTGAAATATAATGATTAGTTCCCAAAACATTATGGGTGAACATAAAAACTTATAAAAGTATTACAATGGATGCTATGGCCTGCTTGTGTCATTTGTTAACCCCACCCCAGACATTACCGATGAAATGGCAGAGAGCTTAAAAATTCAATAAAATATTTGAGTACTCATATGGTATGTATGATTTCCAGGATATGATCCCCTTCCCCAAATGCATCGGCGGGAAAGAAGCAATTGCACGAAACATGAGTTTCTCCGTTCCAGCAGAGGACAAATGCTTCCATTTCAGCTGTGGCAGGGCAAGACGATGATGTAAGTTTGCTGTTTCTGTCGGCGGACACATGTCAGAGTCAGTCAGCCATTCAAAAACAATACCTGCTGCTAATTATACAATTACCTGTTAACCATCTCCGCCTGTGCTTTTCCTACGAGTCGAGGAGAACGAGTTCCAGGATCTGGGCCCTGCAGCCCCCTGCGTACTGACCCCAAAATCCCTCCAACAAACACCAACAACCGCCGCGCTCCTGGGCCGCAGTGCCATACCTGTTAGTAATTGTTGGCAGCGTTCACTGTGTTCTCCTCCATTTAGACAAGTTCATTTGGCTTGTCACTCCGTTTTCTAAAGCCAACGGCAAACATTAGAACTCTTGTGTTTGCTGGGGAATGTTGGCTCCCCACGCCAGGAACTTCAGGAATAAATTTACTCCAGTTGCTGGTATTTGCGGCGAAAAGACGTTTGCACTTGCTAACGGAGCTTTGTGAATTAAACTCATAGCTGACATTCATTGGGCCTGGCAGCACAAGTAAGCCACTACCTGCAAGGACACACAGCTCCTGTCAGATTCGCACCAACGTCCAAAGGCTTTGCCGATTGGGTCGTTGGTCGCATTGAACCAGTTGATCTGCATTTGCATCCTTCGACACAAACACACACTGTACTGTATACACATATATACAAAGAAAGGTCCTACTGCTCAGACGTTGCTCTTACTCGGGAGAGTCAAAGCATCAACGACATACATGTCAGATGTCATAAAATTTCTTGGGAGAAACAAAAACAGACACAAATGGATCACTAGTTGTCTTCCAGTAAGATTCTAGAGCTGGAGAATGAATTTGGAGGAGCATGGATAATTTAATGAGAAATGTAGGAGTTCAGATTGAGATCTCTGACCTCTGATATCAGAGTATCTCTGGCAAATCTTTTCAACCCATTTGTCTTTCATAAAGTGACATATTTCCAAGTGATAATAGATAATCTTCAATACATTTTTAGGTCATGGCTTCACTTTATAGAAAGTGTCTCTATATGACAGATGACTTGCAATTTTTATTGAGATTTCCTCTCTTTTTTCACAGTGGATTGAATCTCATTTAAAAGTCTTAATTTTATTCACAAACGATATTTAAGTAGGTACTTGACTTGTTAAAAAAGTGTCTGTATATCACAGGTGGTTGAAAGCTAAGAGTGACTGAAATGCCAACTGAAAAAAGGAATTTGGTAAAAGATAAACTCTTAAACGAATTTCAATTATTTTCACAAGACCAGAAACGTGTCAGTTCATAGCTTATGCTTGCGATTTCTGATTTCAGTTCCAACCCCAAACACACCTGAAGTAGCTAATCAAGGTGTTGATGGTGACTTGAAAAAGACAGGCAGGTGTGTTTGATTAGGGTAAGAAGTGAAGTCTGAAGAACTCTGTTCTCCAAGAGCTGGAAACCCATGACTTTCAATCCTGGTCCTGGTCCACTGTTCACATTTTGTGTGCCTCCCTTATTTAACACACCTGATTTGGATCATAAGCTTATGAGCAGGGAGTTTCATGAACTGAACTTAATGTGTCAGATGAGAGAGACATACAAACTGTGCAGAGCGGTGGGTCACCAGGACCAGGATTGAAAACCACCAGCTTAGCGTAACCAACAAAGAATTGCATTGAGGGTTTTCAAACAGGTTTCCCAAATTTCCATCTGCTGGCAAATAGATAGTCCCGTCCCAAACTAACGCCTTTGGTTTGAGTCAGTGTTTCTGCATCAGGCTCCTCGAACAAACAAAAAGAGGTTGTGAAATCTGTGATATTCTTCTGTGAAATCAACCGCCAAATGCCTTACAGCTGTTTCTGCAAATTAAGTTGAGGACAATTACAAAAGTAAGCTTTATGAGATCTTTTGGAACATTATCAAAGACCTATCCTTATCTATAAATGCAGCATTGACTATAACAGTCAATGAAAGAGCACTGGTGAGTGTCGCTCTCGAACGCTTTCGCAGCACTTGAGAGAAGCGTATGCTCCATGTCACCGGTGTCATGTTGAAGTGATCACATTCAACATTTCACACTCTTTTTACAAGAACTGCACCGCGGCGAGAAAAGTAAAGTTATCCCTCATCACCAAGACAGCTGTGATGGATTCCAAACACAAAGCAAAGCGCGGATTGATCTCCGAGCACAAGAGTCGGCATCCCGCCACCTACATCGTCGCTAATAAAAACAATATTTCATCTCTTATTCTTGCTCGCTCGCCCCACTCTCCATCTCCTCGTGGTGATATCACACACACACACACATACACACATGCTTGCTGTAATTAATTCCTGACCCGTTCCCCTCGCAGCTGTCCTCGCTTGCGGTACAAGTGGCTAACAGGTTCTCATTTCAAAGCGCCGAGAAAATTCCGCAGCGCTGCGGCACTTGACGGTTTCGCCAGGGCCCGTCATCAAAGACACTCAATAATGTGTCTCATACATTTACACATTGGGGAACGGTTTAGATTTAGTGAGTCACTGATAAAAGGGGTTTCATTGCAGATAACGACTTTATGATGATATGTGACGCGCTAGTTCAACAGCCTTTCTATCAAGTGCGCCCCTAATGAGAAACATGAGACCGCGGACTACAATCACCGCGCAGCGCTGGAGCGGTGCAATACTACAACCCCCAAAAACCACAACTTTGTTGCCACAGATCTTAATCCAGTTTAGCTCAGGTCAGATAGGTTAACCAAGAGACCAGAAGGTTTGTAACCACTTTGTATCAATGGAAGCCCAGATTCGTCCAATCTGGTTTTATATCTATCAACCACAAATCTTTAAAGACACTTGTGGTTTCCTTGTGCAGTTTAAAAAGCTCTTTCTGGTAACCTGTGGACTAACTTCACCTCATAGGGACTGATTTCCAGGCCAGACCCACGATGTTCATCCTCCCAGCCATAAAGGTTTGATCAAACTGAGATGTTTCTCCTGTTTGAAAACACAAGAGAGGACATAGGGATGTTTTTAATCAGTCATACAAGAACATGTATATAACATATATTTCATGTGAGGAAATCAGGGTCATGTAATTGTAACATATATAACTGTGACGAAACAAAACAAAAACAAAAATCAAAATTAAGAAATATTTGCACTTTGTAAATCTTTAAATTATGTACCAATTAATTTCACTAACCAAAAGATGGTCTACCAGTCCTCCTTCTACTCCTAATTCAAAACATAATTGCTTACGCATTATGTATAAAATTGACTAAAGTCACACAATACACTATAAATATTCTAAATATACACAAATTAAGGGGGACTTACTATGCCCCATTTTACAAGATGTGATAGAAGTATCAGGTGTCCCCAAAATGTATCAATGAAGTTTCAGATCAAAATACTCCACAGATCATTTATCATATCGTTTTCAAAATGGCTATTTTAAGCGGAAACAGAAACACAATGTTTTTTTGTGCGTCTCTTTAAATGCAAATGAGCTGCTGCTCCCCGCGCCCTTCTCAAGAACAGGGCTCTGCCTTTACAGCTCATTCTTCAGTTACATCTGTTTGGTTTCGATTATCATGTGATTATCATATTCAGATGACAGTATACGGTAAAAATTCTTATATAGGTCTTATATTCCAAGATGCAGGTACAGGAAGTACAAGATTCACTCTGGTGCAGTGATTGACTGCTTCACAGTCAAATTCACTTCGAAGCATTCGTTTTGCACTGGAGGATATTTTCATTTTGGGGTAAACTTACTCTTTAAAAACACACATGTTACAAAAACACAGTGAGTTATGTCTGTGAAGGTAAAATCCTGGGGGAAAAAAAAAATCACATTTATATAAATCGGTGTATTAAGTGACAGCAGCATATGTAGCTGCCTATACCTGACCCGACCCATAAAATAGAAACAGAAAATCCTCACTGCTCTAGAGTGTAGCTCTAATAAGAAGATGAATGCTGCTTTCAAATAAGTAAACATGGTGGATTGTGTGCGGATCACTCAGGGCAGGGACTCTGCTAACTGCTGTCTGTCAACGGTTGTGGGCGGGGCCTGTAAAATGTGATTTATGGGGATTAAAAAAAGGAGTAGGTGAAATTTTAGCATTATAGGGTGGTGGTGTATATGCACTGCCAACACATTTACGCCAAAAAATATTAGGTGCCATTTATTATACAAAAATTGCACTTAATATCCAGAAAAATGTTATTTATGGCTCTAACAGTAAAAATAGACTAAATGTCTAAATAAGCAATTCTCGTTGGAAAGCAAAATGCAGTAATTTCCTATCAGTAAAAACACTCATAGGCCACATAACGCTATGAGACCTCATATTAAAAACGCGGTTTTATATCTGCTGACATGTTAGATTGATTCGATATTGCATTCACTTAGACTGACCAATGGTGGGTGTTTCGAGGTGAGACTATTATTTTGCTGACTAATGGAAGAAGGGAAATTGAAAACAGTCAATATTTTTGCAATTCTGTTCGGTGACATTAGTCCTTGCCTAAATTTGCAATATAAATCTACAGTGTGCTTGACATGTTAATATCAATGTGTATTTTGTGTTGCAGTGAGCAGGTTGAGAAGCCAAGTGGCCACATGTGCACACACACGCACACACACACACACAGCTGGTTTCGAGTCTTTGTCTGACTCAGACTGTATTGAGCTGCAGTGATTGATGTTAATTGTAGAACAGAATGGAGGTATTAAACACAGAGAAACTCACAGCCAAACACATTGCCAAGACAGACTCATTAACCCACAGCTCTTCCTCTCGTACCATCTCAGAGCAAGCCATCTCAAACAGAGACAATAAGAGTGTGTGTGTGTGTGTGTGTGTGTGTGTGCAGAGCCTCAGCCAAAGATCAATAGCCCAAAGCTGCAAAAGCAAAGACATGGGCAATCAATACTGCCGCTACAAGCAGCGAGCAGGGACTGAAAGAAAGAGAGGGGGAAAGATGAGAAAATGAATTAAAGGGACAGGACAAAAAGAAAAACAGTCTTCACAAATCAGCCTTAAAATTCAAAGCAACAAAGCCAAAAACCCAAGAGTTATACACCCAGTAAAGGGTTCTCATACTTTTTGACCAATGAATTTCAGTGACTCTTCCATGACCTTTCCAGTCGTTTGTGATTACTGGATGAGGATTCACTAATTAATCATTCAGAGCAATCTGTGAATCAGTGTGACTAATTCATTGAAAAGAAGCAACTCGAAAAGAACAATTCACACACAAATCAGACATCACCAGGGCTCATAGCAAGATTCACTTGATACAAGAACAACATCTACCCGGTGAAATATTTTTAAGCGTAATTAGCGCACAGTGTGCATTTACTATAGAAATTTCCATGACGTTCAAGATTAATTCCACGGTCTGGAAAGCTTGATTTTTACATTCCTCGATATTTTCGAATCTTCCATGATAATGGGAGCGCTGCTAGAAAATAAAACAAATCCTATTAATTGTACAGTGTCTCACCTGGGTCTGAGCGCACACGCATACATATCTAAAACATATTTAATAAATTATGATATTTTGATACACGGTTATATTTGAATGTAATACTAATAAATATTTGATTGTATAACTGAATCAGTTTTAATCTAAATCTGTGTAAAAGTGCTACTTTGCATACTGCACATTACGTCACATTTACATAGTATCCGTAGTATGCATATCGTGCATGCTAATTTTATTTAATGCAGAAATAAGTATGGTATGCTACTGAGAAAGCCACTTAGGTGTTGCACTTGATGGGTGAATGAGTGCAGAGATCCTACAAACACCCTCTAGTGGAAGCACGGTACAAAACACCAGAGGAAACTGGATGTTGGAGGTGACGGACGTTGGGAAGACCGGAGGGAAACGGTCTCTAAATGTCAGGTGGATTAATAATGGTTCTTATCTGCCTCTTCTTTCCTCCTCTCTGTCCCTCCTTTCCTCTCTCTTCCTCTGAAAAACAACTTTCTTTCCAATGGCACATACTTCACGAGGTGGGAGAGGTTGAACAAGAAGCAAACATGAATGCATTTAGAGGAGAGAGTGGATGAGTGTGTGTGTTACAATGGGTGGAGGGGACCAAAGGGATGACCTGCAAGTCCAAATCACTGACTAAATGCTGACCCTCGTGTCCCACTATTAATAACTGTCTCCCAGCTCGCACACACACACACACGACTGTTTTGTGTTCGAGTGTATGCTTGGGTTATACTTAGTTATACTTTGAGCTCAAAAAATGTTAATCGGACAGAAGACATCCTGAATTAGACAAACGAGTCCTAAATATGGTTTTAATTGGGTACCTGCTTGCAAAAACAGTCTAAGCATGATGGTTGCTGGATTTGAATGGGTTTCCAGACAGTCAGGTTGGGAGACCAGCAAACCCTCTTATGCTGGTTTACGTATTTCAAGGGTAGGGTTTGGTTAGTTGATTTAGGTCTATATAAAAACAACAGATGGCTATGGTATGTCCTCATTTAGATAGCTAAGTAAAAGTGTGTGTGTGTGTGTGTGTGTGTGTGTGTGTGTGTGTGAGAGAGAGAGAGAGAGAGAGAGAGAGAGAGAGAGAGAGAGAGAGAGAGAGAGAGAGAGAGAGAGAGAGAGAGAGAGAGAGGAGTGGAGGGGGTTCGGAGAGGGTGGGTGAGTGTTGGCTTGGCTGACCGTCTGCGGTTCTGTCGCGGTGCTGAGAAATGTTCCTTTTGGATCGGACCGTGAGCTTTCATACCTCCCTCTCGCTTTCAAGCGAACCGTCTCTCTTCACTCTGCCCTCTTGAGTTTTACAGTCATGAAACGAAGACTCAAAATGCATCAAAAGCACTAAACTTCTGGAAGCACCGTAAAGCGCTCTGGCTGATGTTGTGCTGGTCCCGGTTTACGCGAGGTGGGGGGATTTGGGTTTGAACCATTGGCAGTTTTTACACTCTTAAAAGCGTCGGACCCGGCTTGGACTTGAGTCAGGAGTGCGATGCGTCCCGGTGGGACTGCTGGCGCGTGCGCGCGCGCTCCTTTGTTGCGCACGGTGACATTGGCGAGTGTTTTCGCTGTATTCGGGCGGCATCACACAGAGGCTGAGTAATCTCGTTTGGATCCAATAAGTGTGTGTGTGTGTGTGTGTGTGAGGGGGGAAAGCAAAAGGAGAGGGAGCGAAGGAAAGAGAAGGGGGGCTGGGGGAGGGAGGGTGGATTGATCTGAAATCTTGTTCTGTTTTTTTTTTTTTTTTTTTTCTTGGAGTGATTTCTGCGCTCTGCCGTGGAGCTTCAGAAGACAAACGAGCGGAGAGGAAACAAGCCGCGCAAACGCTTTCCAGCTTTGTTAGTTTTCTATCCAACGTTTTACGTGAATTTGTGAATGAAAGCGGTTGAGGAAGAGGAGGAGGCGCAGGTTAAGTGGACGCTGCTTCCAGTGCACGGATCGCCTGCTTTAATGCGCAAAAAGAAGACGCGTTTTCACTTACTGATCGAAGCGCTTTCGTCGGGCAGACTTTTGCGCTGTACTGGGGGGAGCTGCAAACTTTCTTCATTTTAAAAAATAAATAAAAAGCTCAGATTGCATTCTTTCCCCCTTCAAACATTTTGGAGGTGATGTCATCGGCCCGTGTTTTGGCTGCTGTTGCGCTGGAGCTCCAGAATTGAGTCCGGGAAATCAGGTGCAGGGAGCTGCGAGCGTGTGCCGCTTTCCTTCTGCTTTCACTTTCCCCCCTTCATCTGACCTGGACCGCGCCGCCGTCTCTCCGGCGCAGCAGCCATGACCGAGCACGCTCCGCGGTACCCGGAGTCCAGCTCGCCGCCGCCGCGTCTTCGTCGCTCCATCCCCGTCCAGGTGCTCTGCCTCCCGCGGCGCGTCATTTCGCCTGTAGCGGACCAGCAGTGACACGAACTCTCATGCGTGCGCATGCACTCCACGGAGTTTTAATCCTAATCTGTGCAAAGACATTCTCAGCAGGAAAAGTTACGCTCGGACTGCTTGAAAAACACTGGGCGCGAACCTTTCGCTGGCTGTCGAAAAGTTTTTACGAGCGGAAACGGCGCATAGGTGTGGGTCGCGTTTGAACTTCGCTTCACCTGTTCCTCGGACTCCGGAGGATTCAGCTCCGCCCCGCCTCCCGCCCGTTACCGACCGCGCACCGCAACCATCCGTGTCGGCGGCGGCGGCGCGCTCACACCCCGCTGACCCCTTGCCGCCCGTTGACGGTGAAAAGATGCAGTCCACCGGCGCCAGCGGGAACATCCGCGGACCCCGCATTCAAACGGATTAAACAAACCGGAAAGACGTGAAGCTGTGACCCGGAGAGCCGTTTCGCAAGCGCGCACGGAGCCACACGGACGCGGAGGAAGCGATGTGGGCCTTTCTCTCCACGGTGGCTGTCTTGTAAGTCATTTGTGAATGAGCTCATGCAGAATGACTCTTAATGAATCGTTGCCTAAGTTGTAATACTTAAATTCTTAATCAAAAGCAGTCTGTGTGCCACACGCTTCACTTGACGTGACAAACTCCAAGTCTTGCATACATAATGATCTCATGACATCACCCCTCTGGGTTGCCATGGACACAGATGTCAATCACACCCAGCTCAGGTAAGGCCCCGTCCAATGAAAACAGGTCACTCCAAAGGTGTGTCTGACACTCTCCGTGTTTTTCATTCTTTTTGGTTGTGCACACATGGCAGTCATCTTGAGATGGTTATCATTCCTTTCCCAACCTGCGGATGGGACCAAAGGGCCTCTGATAATCCACTCTGCCCAGAATCCCGACGCTCCCCCGGGCAGAGCGACTGTCTGGTCCTGTCCCGCCAAATTACTAATAATAACGCCCAAGGATGGTTGTTCTAGAAGGCATGGAGCTGGCACCTTATCTGCTGTCTGGATAGAGCGGAGCGCCTGTGACCTTCTCCGACAGGAAACTGCAGTTTAGAGACAGAAAAACATCAAACGGAGCTTTAACATTCTCAGACGGTTGTGCAGAATTAGCCAGGAATTGTGCAAGTGAGACTAGATCGTGTTTGCCGTCTTGTTCTCAAGGCTGGCGTCATTACAGGCCGATTCGCTTTATCTAATAATACTTCAAAATAGTGGTTTCGGTGGTTCAGGGTCTGGTTCTGAGACGAGACGAAAGCAGACGCAGATGTGCCGAAGCCTGTCAGGTGCGCTAGAGGGTGTTTGTTTGCGATGAGGTGAAGATACATTAGCTGATGTTTATCAGATACATTTCATTCAAAGCTCTTCTCAGCGGTGCACCTGCGCTTCAGCCGCTAGCTCAAGGCCATGGCGATAAGCAGCAGACAACTGAAAATGATTTGATTTAGCGCTCATGCAGTCAGAACAGAAATTTACAAAGCACATGTTCGAAAAGATAGACGAAATGTACGGAAGCCAATCAATCAACTCAACTGAACCATTTCTGTTTGGAATGTAAATACTAAACCCCAGCATTATTATCATTATTTATTAATTTTTCGCTGCCTCATCCATTTCTGAGTCAATTCTGAGTTTATATCTCACAATTAAGACTTCTCAGAATTGCGAGTTTCTCTTGCAGGCGTTGAGTTTGAGTCTCTCAATTCTGAGAAAGTAGCTGTGAGATGTGAAATCTCAGTCCCGAGTAGAGTTTTATAGCTCACAGTTCTGACATTTCTTCTCAGAATTCCAAGTTCGTATCTCTATAACGTTGACCTTATCTTGCAGAGCTGGCAGCTTTTTCAGACAAACCTGCGAGGTGAAACGTTGCAATAACCTTTATGTTTTGTGGTGAAAATAAGCTTCCTTAGGTTTAGCTGCCACCCAAAGCGGTCATTTTTCTGATGCACCTGGTGACCGAGAAACTCTCACTGTCTGAGAAGAACGTCAGCGAGCGTAGATGCGAAACAGGTTTGAAATTCTTCGCGTGAAGTGGAAACCCAGGGAAAGAAATTCCCATATCAGGACAGAAACGCTGACCTTGAGCGAGCAAGGCTTTTACCGTGACATATGTAACATGCAGCAGCCCACAGACGGGACTTTCTGTTCCTGTAGATCTTTCAGAGAACATTAATCTTGAGCGTCGACCCGACTCGCGGCACCTACAGCCCTGACTGCGTTTCCCTTCCCTTCCCTGTGCTGCTATATTGTTTAAAGTTGGCCGGCGGTGTAAATTGTGCTTGAAGGGTGTGCGGGGTGATTTGGGATACGACTCCACCTCGCTGCGCTCAACTCTACACACGAACGCCTTTAGGAATCGTTCTGTCTCAGGTTTGATGATGTCATCACCCTGCTTGTTTTGGCCGCCGACAATAGCGCTCAGTAGAGTAAAGCTCGCAGCTACTTTCTTTCTTTCTTTCTTTCTCCCTCTCTTCCCCCCCTCCCACCTTTCTCTCTCTCTCTCTCTCTCTCTCTCTGGCAGGCCGCAGGCTCGTTGCGGTTTGGGAGGGATATGGAGAATCCGAGGTTGCAGCTGAAGTAGTTTTTTTTTTTCGCATTTTCTTTCCCTCTTTCCCCCCTCACTCTCTCTCTCTCTCTCTCAGTGAAGCACTACTGTTTTAACAGCTGAGAGTTCTTACGGGACCCAGAGCCAGTCTCACCTGCGCAGCCAGGGTTTGGCAGCTACACCGACCGTACGTGCACAGATCCGCAGCCAACGTGTGCTGATCCGCGGCCAGCTCGCACAGATCCGCAGTTAGCATGTGCCTGCAGTGTGTGCGGAGCCACCGCGCACGCATGAGCTCAGAGAAACGCTAATGCACATCGGTCACATTTACGACGTTTGTAAACACACAGACGCCATCAAAGCTCACTAAAGCGCTAAATACACTCAATAAGACCTTATTCGCGATCACTTTTTTATGTCTAATATTGGGTAGATGTTTGGTTACAATATCATTCAAAAGTTTGGGATCGGTATGGTTTGTTATTAGATGAAATTCAGAGAGGATGCATCGATGGCAGAAAAAGTTTGATTTGTATTCTTTTGAACTTCCTAGTTACCAAACAATCCTGAAATCACGGTTTCCATAAAAATTTAAAGCAGCACAAGCGTTTTTGACATTGATATTAATAAGAAATGTTCTTGAGCAGCAAATCTGCATATTAGAGTGATCTCTGAATCATGTGACACTGAAGACTAAAGATGCTGAAAATTCAGATGACAGGAACTAAATGCATTTTATAATATATTTGCATAGATAATAGTTCTTTCAAACCGTATCGCTCATTTGTTTAAGAGGGCTTCGTACATGTTCACATCAGAAATGCAGACGAGCGTAGATCAATGCGCAACGGGTATGCACGGAATAAAAAAAAGCGCGCACAGGTGTTTATGTGAGCAGGTGCACACACATAAACACACATGAGAACCTGGTCAGCACATGCACATCTGCTCAGTTATGGTGCGAAGTGTGTGGCCATTTGGGGACTCGGTTACAAAGGGTCAAAGCGCAGGTGCGCTTCGGCCAGACGGGTGAAGTCTGTGCCATTTAGCAACAGGATATACAGAGCGTCTCTGTTCCGTTTACATTGTTAACGTGTTACGGCGAACACGGACAAACACACATGCTTGTGAACGCATTGGGCCAGAGTGAGTCAAGAAAAGGGCTTCGCATCTGTTATGGAGAAAGATGCTCATTTTACATTTTCCTACATCTTGTTTCTCTCGATGTGGAGGAGTTTGGTAATGGAGGAAAATGTTTTGAGAGCGTGGTGACACCTGCGTTTCACGACTTGTTTAATGGGCTGCATGAACGCCAGGAAATGATAGAACAGAACGGCGGATCATCTCCAAGAATCCGATTGGTTGGAATTGCTCACAGATAATTCGGCATCAAGGGGTTCTGCTAGTTAGTATGACCCTGTAACTATACCATCTGGTTGTAAAAACCATCCAAAGTAGTAAACGTTTTTCCCCTGACCACTCTGGACCTGCAGGAAAATGATATAAAAACCTTTTATAGCAATAAATCCCGTATACACCGTAAGGTCATATCATATAAATTGAATGAAATAAACTATTAATCACAGCTCAGGGTTTGAGACTTTCCAAAATCGCACACATCCTCACTATATAGTGATCTCTTGGAGACTTTGCTATCCCATAAGGCCATGGGACAGGATTTGTCAGATGATGTAACATTACTACTACTACACATATTCATGTTATACAGAGCATGCTTTTTTTAACAGCTGCAAAGTAATTGCTTAATCAAAAGATGTACCTGCTCAGACAGTACGTGATGTCAGACGTATCAACCAATCAGAGTTGTTATTTCCCTGCAGCTCCAGTCTCAGTCACACGGCGCGTACAGCTCCGACGATTGGCTTGCAAAACCTGTATGCACAATGGAAACTGCAACAACGACGTGTTCAGAAATCATCACGGTTATGACAGTTATGACATTTACATATCAAAGCCTATTTTCTAAGAAACCCGCCAACCATTCAGCGCCGTTCAGCAACTGAGCCCGCCATAGAGAATGACAGCATGAACCAGGATAACGGAGAACGTTCTCAGAACGTTGTTCTCAAAGTTATGAGCAAACGTGCCTCCAGTAAGGTTAACAGAACATTTGCTCATGCTCTCAAAATGATAGCAAGGAAAACATTCATGCAACTTTTTTTTCCGCCAGAAACGCTATTTTAATGCTTTTCACTTGTTTGAGTACATTCATGTACAAGAACATTTACTTATAATATTCACTTATCGAAAGGTCCTTTAACATTTGCATAAAAAACGGATGTTAATGGGAAGAATAGCAAAACGTTCTTCTTACTGGAAGAGCACTAGAGCAGTATTCAAAGGTTAGTCAATCATAACAGATGTCATTAACGCATGGAAATCTCTAAAGATTGGTGAGTTTATCTTACAATCTTCCTCCAAGGGACTTGCTCTTTTGTGGCAGTTTATCAAAATGCAGACAAGTGTACAATCATCAGACAGACTATTACTATAAATCACGTGTGTGGTGAACATGGGAAGTGTGGTTTTTGTACATTGTGCAGCTATTACAGGGCGTGTGTTCCTGCGGTTTGTTGTTTAATGTCGGGAGTTTATTTATCCAGGTTACATTTATACTAGTTGTACAATTTGTTAGTAAGTATTCATTTAATTAATTAATTTGGGTTAGTAATGCAGCCACAGAAGAGCATCAGCTAAAAATGAACATTCGGCTATTTAATTACCCTTAAATGAGGTAAAATTAGGTAAGAAAAATGAGAAAACAATTCATTAAATTGTTAAATTACCATAACAGTGGTCCATGTGCACTTTATTCTGAAACCGTATGTTTAAATGAAAAACAAATTAATAAATACATTTTTAAAATAAATTTTATTTATATTATTTTACAAAATAAATCTTATTAAATAAATATTTTACTTTATGGTGAATTAAAACGTTTTGGTTAGACAGACTTGTTATTTTATATATAAAATAAAAAAATAGTTTTTTAAAATAGTTTTAATAGTTTTTATATATAGTATATATATATATATATATATATATATATATATATATATAGTTTTTATTTGGATTCATTTTTCATTATTGTTAATGCATTTACATTAGTGTATCCAATTAACCTTTGATTTATTTCGAATAACTAAAATTAATGTGTAACTATAATAATGCTGTCCAGTATTGAACCCGGAGCATTCTTTTAATTGTGTGGTTTTGTGATGCAGTATGATTGAACATGAAGCATTATGAGTGCATGTGTATGTTAAGTGTGTGTTGACAGGCATGATGAAGAGAGTGTGTGTGTGTTTGGTTGCAGCTGTCAGCTGGTTAGATGCTTCCTCCCTCTCTCTCTCTCTCTCTCTATCTCTTCATAGCTAAGGCAGTGTGGGGGAGTCGTTCATTCTCTACTTCCAGACAGGGAAACAAGAGAGAGGAAGGGAGAGAAAGAGCGAGGGATTAAAAACGACAAGATGAGAAACACTCTCTCAATTCCTTTCATATCTCCTCCATTCCTGTCTTTTTTTTCCCTCCTCTGGCGTGTTTTCCTCTGTTTGCGGCGCCTCCATTGACCCCGCCGGTGATTTCATTTGCGAGGTGAATTTTTGGGATGTAAACAAGCGATGGGCCGCAGCTGAATCATCCGGAATAAATCAAAAACTACCGTCTTATCGCGATCGGCGGAATATTAATGTCGAAAAGAGCCACAACCCCGCCGCAATTCTCACCGATCATAACGTCAGCCGGAGGAAACCTCATTGACTGGGAATCTCGCAGAATGAGCTCAGCGATTCGCTGTTACATCAGGGGTCAAAGGGCATTTCTGCAATCGATTCGCTGGAACCGCCTTGCTTCTGAAATCATAAGACTTTCTTTGAGGGTGTCTCCAAATAAGCGCATATACCACACTGGCATGTCAAAAGATGAATTGTCATTTGTGTATCGGCAACCTGAATCGCAAACGCTTTCAAGAAAACTAAACGTTTTCGAAAGCCACTCCATTGGCTTTCCATTGGGTGGACAAACAGAGAGCTTGTGCTAGACACACGCCATTGGTGATTGGTTACTTGTGATTTAATTCATTAAAAAGGTTCCGTATTGGCACTGATGGTAACATAAAGAACCTTTAACATGCACACAAATGTCCATTGCAGACTCTTCAGATTTCACATTATTAAAAGTTCTTCACAGTAAGAAACAAATGTTTCTTTTAAGAAGCGATCGCTGAAATGTACCCAAAGTAGCTCTTCTGTTGACTTGGAAAACCCATTAGGAGATCTTTATTTTTGAGACTGTATATGTCATGCATACTAATTATTAAAACTAAGTTTACTAGTTTAAAAAAAAAACAAAAGTTTGATAACTAAAACACTTTTGCTTAATTGTAATAAATTGTATCAATTAAAATATGAATATTCAATAAACTAACCAAAAATTTGAAATAGTGCCTTGTCAACTACCTGAAATAAGTTGAATCACTGAAATTATTAACTGGGAAGAGGATTAAAAAAAAGGAAAAATTACAAACTAAAAATTAAAGTAAATGAAAATGATAAAAATAAACTAAAAATATAAATAATAATAATAATACTGTATAAATAATAGTATTTTAAAAAGAATATTTAAAATTAACAAATAAAATAATTAAAATACTAACTGGAAATAAAATACTGAAAGAATAAATAAATAAAACAAATTAATTACAAAGTAATTAAACCTAAATATTTATCTAAAAAAATAGACAATTTAGCATTTTAGCCATGTAAAAAAAAATATGTTCCAGATGAAAATATATGAATTCAGATAACATATGCATATGCTTTCAGGGATTGTCATACACTAAACAAACCCTTATATGAACCTGTTGACTTTTACATGTGCAGCCCATTTACATAACATAGTTAAAAACTCAACTTTTAGCAAGAACATTTCTGACTAGCATTTTGGCCTCACAAGTATGGCAAAAGTTGTCCACACACCCACATGCTCATGATCTCAGACATTTGGTCATGAGGAGGTCGTGGGGTCACTGTCGAGACGATAAGGAGGAAGTGATGTGTTCCGCTCAGTTTACACCCACTCTTGCCTTCTCAATGAGTGACATCACACTGACCACACCCACACCACCCAGATAGAGAGAGAGAGAGAGAGAGAGAGAGAGAGATCCGATTCAATGCTTTCATCAAACACTAGCCAAGAGTGCAGAAAACAGAGGGAGGGAAAGATGTGCATTAGCCTCAAGAGAGTGAGAAAATATGTGACCATGGTCCACAAAACCAGCCATAAAGAAGCATTTGTAGCAATAATCAACAATACATTGTGCGGGTCAAAATTATCCATATTTCTGTTATGCCAAAATTCCATAGGGTATTAAATAAAGATCAATGGAGACAATAGCAATTTACAATTCCATGCACGAAATGAGCTCATTTCAAATTTGATGTTTGCTACAGGTCTCAAAATAGTTGGGACGGGGAGCATCTCCTCTTATTTTCGAAACAGTTTGAAGACATCTGGGCATTGAAGTTATGAGTTTCTGGAGTTTTGATGTTGAAATTTGGTTCTATTCTTGCCTAATATAGGTTTCCAGCAGCTGAAGAGTTTTGGAGTTCGTCTGACATATTTTTAGATTAATGACGCACCAAATGTTTTCTATAGGTTCTATAGCTTTTGTAATAGCTGCAGCATGTGGTTTTGCATTGTCCTGCTGAAATACACAAGGGCTTCCCTGAATCAGACGTCCTCTGGAGGGGATCACATGTTGCTCTGAAACCTACACCATACCCATACCGTGTGCACTTATGCCCCTCCATACCATCAGAGATGCTGGAGTTTGAACTGAAAGCTGATAACACGCTGGAAGGTCTCCCTCCTCTTTAGCTCGCAGCACACAGTGTCTGTGATTTCCAACAAGAATGTCAAATTTGGACTCATCTGACCACAGTACAGTCCATTTTAAATGAGCCTTGTCCCACAGGACACAACCCTACTTCTAGACCATCTTCACATATGGCTTTCTTTTTGCATGATAGAGCTTTAGTTGGCATCTGCAGACGGCACGGTGGACTGTGTTTACCGTTAGTGGTTTCTGGAAGTATTCCTGGGCCCATTTAGTAACATCAATGACAGAATCATGTGATGAGTGAAGCAGTGTCGTGGATTAAAACAAAGGTCCTCAGCCTTGTGCCTTATACACCTGTTTCTCTGAATCTTTTGATGATGTTATGCACTGTAGATGATGAGATCTGCAAAGCCTTTCCAAGTTGACGTTGAGGAACATATTCCAGATTTAAGAGCATCTGCCCATCTTTACTTCTGAGAGACTCTCCAAGACATCCCTTTTATAGCTAATCATGTTACAGGCCTGATGTTAACTCAATTAGTTGCTAGATCCTCTCCCAGATTAATATTTTCAAAATTGTTACTTTTTCCGAAACCTGTAGCAGGCGTCAAATATGAAATGAGCTCATTTAGTGGATAAAAGTGTACCGTTTCTGTTTAAACATTTATGTTCTGTGCGAATAAAATGTGTTTTGAAAGTCTTTTAGAGTTTACAGTTATATTTTGTACATTTGCTACCTTAAATATACCAAAACTTATTATTTCTAAAAAACAATTACCAAAAATTATTATTATGTATTAAATATTATACAAATACTATCCTAAAAACATTAATGAAAGCTAAATTATTCATTTCAATAATAATAATATTATAATAATATTTATGATTGGTTTTGTGGTCCAGGGCTCACATATGAAGGTAAAAAAATTTTTTTTTTTTTAGATATCTAGTACTTTAAAATAAATTTGGATGGTGAAAATTAAACTTTTGTTCAATGCTTATTCCTTTACATTCAACAAACTCAAGGTTTCGGATAGTGGATGATAATCCCACAGACTTCATTTAAGCCATAGTTGGAGACTCAAAGTTCACAAAGAAAACTTAAACCACATAAATTTAAAAACCATTCCAAACGCATTAGCAACACCCTGACCACAGCCCACAAAACCATCTTTCTATCTATCTTGCGTTGATGTATAAATGCTTAGTTTGATGATCAAAACAAATGCAATGCAAAACAATGATTATCGATAGAGTAAAATTTCTTCAAATGCCTGATGATCATGCACTTTGATTTTTCTAAAAAAATGGATCTACAAGCCAGTAAGCATTCATCTTTAATATTACTAACAATATCAAAGTTATGTTTACTTCAAAAGCAAAAAAGGGACATGAAGCACTAGCTGGTGGTGGACATTTATTTAATGAAAAGAATCAACTATGAATTGGAAGACAAAGTATGTAGTAGATTGTGTCCAACAGGAAGGTTTTGATCATGTCGGTCATTTATAGCCATTACATTTTTTTAAATAAAAATATGACATAGTAGCTTCTTAAGGTTAATAACTTCATGGGAAATCCTTAGTGGAGATGTTTCTTTGACGTCCCAACTCTGAAGCTAAAAACTCAGTAGAAACTCAATATGAACCAAGTTCATCCAAGATAATCTCAGCTATAGCTCCACACTCTTAGTAGTGTGAACATTGAATCATTTCTGTCTAGTTCTGTTTCTCATAGGAATGAACTGCACTGCGAGACAATAGTGTGATTATTCAGCTCAATTTAGTTCAATGCTGTTCCAATTTAGTTTAAATAATGCTCCGACGATGCCGTGTCGGGAAGCTCAAACTAGTCCGTCTCACGGTGTCGAATCAGCCGACAAATGGTTTACTTTTAGTTGTCTCCGCATATTAAGCTGGGACATGAGAAAGTGTTTTTACATCAGAGAAACTGCACACGTCATCGTCAAGCGTCCCCGAGCAGAAGTGAAATCTGTTCCTCCGCTGGTTTCTGACGTTGAGTCCGCAGCAGGCGTTAGTCCCGTAGGGGCCTGTGGTCTCCTCGCTGGCTGTCATAACATCGGACTTTTCACACTGACTTATGTTGAGCAGACGCACTGATCCGTCCTGCGGGCCTGTTCGATTTCAAAGTGGCGGTCCCCTGCCAGAACGGGGCCTGTGGTGATGGAGAAGTTTAGCGTGGGCCCTTCAGCTGCAGAGCTGCCCTCATCCACTCGCTCTTATACGCTTAAAATCTTACTCACACCCACGGCCTTCCAAGTTTCCATGAAAATGTGAATTATGCTTCAAATGTCAGGTTTTTCCCTTTTCCAACAACATGTGGCGATTAAACCAAGGAGGGAAAGTAGTTTAGAATTATCATTAAAATTAAAATTCACTTCATCTACTTTCTAAATAGACGTGAGATTGTGATCTGTATCATTTATCAAAGTATCATTTTTTGAATATTGTTTTAACCTTGTTTAATCAAAACCCAGTTGACTATATATATATATATATATATATATATATATATATATATATATATATATATATATATATATATATATATATATATATACTAAGAATATTTTGTTAACGTTGTGAAAACGTTTTTCTAAATGTTAAGAAAACATTAAAGGGATAGTTAAAAAAATGTATTAGTCATGCTCATGTCGTTCCAAACCTATGTCTTCAGAGCACAAAATAAGGTATTTTTGATGAAATTTGAGAGCTTTTGGACCATAAACAGTAACAAAACTGACATATTTAAGACATTGTAAAAATGTGACATCAGTGGCTTAGAACATGGTAGTTGCGTTGCTGTTTATACAGAAAGGTTTTGAATTTCATCAAAAATATCTTAATTGGTGTTCTGCCGAAACCTTACAGGTCTAAATGATGGTGAGTAATTAATGCCAGGGTTTTTATTTTTGAGTGAACTATCCCTTTAAGGGAATGTGCTATTTTCATTTCGCGAATAATATGGAGGCATTACTTTTAAACGTTCTCTGAACATTCAGAAAAAAGTACTAAGTAGCACCAATTGTACACATAGCTTCTTTGTGCTACTGTTGATAATGTTATTAATGACCAGAAAACCTGAAAGACGGAACGAACATTTTATTAACACTACTGTTTGTTCATAACTGGATATTCTGGTGAAAATGGTGACACATGCAGGACTTCTCCAATCCTTTACTCCATCTAAACCCCAGCGTCACGCGCACTTCTTAACAGCCAATCGACAAACGATGCACAGCTCAAGTCCCGCCCTACAGCTGTCCTTTTTTTAATAATAGATTGTTTTGTATGCGCTTGATCCTTTTACATAATCTATGCTACTCAGACTGGACGATGAGTCAAGCTCTTAAGATGCACATTTTAACCCATCAGTCAGCAGAGCTTTGGGATGCTGGGTGGATCTGTTTACGTTACCATGGTAACACTCACCTGACCTTGACTGCTCTCTCTGTCTCTGGCTCCTCAGGTATATCCAGATGATGCTGGTTATGTGCAATCCTCTACAGGTGAGTTAACCTGGAAAAATGGTCAATTTGTGCATGATTCAATCAGAGCACGTTATTTCAAACACGTTTGTCTTTGTCTTTATAAACAGTCTGACTCAATGAATGCGGAAAGATTACAAGTTTGTAGTTCGTAACTCATAAGCATTAGTTCATGTTATTGGTTCAAATATTTAAAGCAGGATCTAATTACATTCAAATGACATTAAACCATCTTAAAAAAAAATCATGCGAAACGTCATATTAACATAAACTCGAAAAGCCTAGGCTCATACCGTAGTGCTTTTTTTGGTAGTGATGAGTTCAGTATTGTTTTCACAATGAGTTCACTTGAGAAAAATGTCAGAATATAAAGGGAAATAAAGAGTGGATGTGTGTGGTCTGTTGCCTGCAGGTGTTTGGAGTGGACGGGGTGAATTTCAGCGTGCACGTGGAGAACCAGACTCGTGCACGAGACGCCATGAGCCGGCGACATCATCGCGTGTACCAGCTTTACAGCCGCACCAGCGGGAAACACGTCCAGGTGCTCGGACGCAAAATCAGCGCCCGCGGAGAGGACGGAGACAAATATGGTAACAACATACACACACACACACGAGAAAGACCACCCACAAACACACACACACAGGAAACAGGAAAAGACTCAGCTACTGCTGATGCAGTGATTCACAGACAGAGAGAAAAAGAAGCCAATAAATTCAGCTTCCTTTTAGGTTTTTGTTGACAGTCATTACAGTAATATAAACCTATGAACTCAGATTGTACCCATTACACCGATTCCCACTGGTGTCAGTTCCAGTATCTACCAAACAATCACACATTGCACAATCTAGAAATCAGTGCTGGTGACAGGAAAACCTCTGTTAGTCAGTCGGTATCTTCATTTACTTCTGTCTACTCCCCCTTCATTCATCCATCCATCCCCCTCTCCTCCTTGGATGGCTTTCAGAAGAACACAATCAATGGACGTGAAAGTTGAAAGAGGATCTCTGCACTCAGATCTAACAATGGCCCTGTTTTATTCATGGGTGGATGTCACGAAAGCATCCGAAATGCACAGAATGAATGTAATTATCATTTATTATGCATTACATTAAAATGATGCATGTTTTTCCTCCTAAATCCTTATTCTTGTAGCAGGTTGTTATAGTTAATGAAAACTAAAAGGAAAACAATACAATATTCAATAACTGAAGTAAAATAAATAAACCTATTTAGATCATTTCCAAAGCAACATTCATTATTTGACTTCACTAAAATAGCCAAGATATGAATTAAAATACACAAATAACTAAAAGTTGACGTAAAAATATAATAAATGTCAGCTAAATGAGAACGTCTTGAAAATATAATGAGTTATCGCGCGAATAATGTTAGAATTCAGAAAATCTTAATGCTTTTAAAATGGGATTTGTTTTAATTACGTAAAACATAATTTCTTACTCCTTTCCTGTAAGAATATATGACCTGGACAGGATCTTGACGTTTTTTTGTGAGATTCGCCCTTATAATTCTTTCATTCCTTTTTGTGAAAATATTATTCCGAATGCTCCCAGAGAGCTTGAGGTTTTGTGATCGACTCTCCTCATCAGGAAATAAAGGGAAGAGAAAGACGGGGAGATGGGAAGGGGGTGAGGATGAATGTATTTACACAGCGAGAGAGGGATGTCTGGATGAGCAGAGATTGGAGGAAGACAAAGAGGTTATTGATCTCTGGTGACCCCTGCGCTCATAAAGGTCACGCAGGAGCCATTTCAGAGCTTCAACTGCCATATCCTGAAACACACACACACACACACACACACACACACACACACACACACACACGGGCTGAATGACCTCACTGGAAGCTGACAGTGAACTGTAGCTGGAGGCTTTTATAATGCAGTGACAGAGAAGCTGATCAGAATAGCATACTGCTATGCTTCTCATATTATTTCTACATATGCATTTCTATGCGTATTGATCCACCATTGCCAAAATGCACGATTATTTCAAAATTAAGCCACGCCCATAATGCCAGGCCCTGATTAAGAATCCATTTGCATGTCATTTATATTAAGCTCGACTTGGTTTGAAATCTTCAGGCCTGTTTTTTTCGGAACGGTTATTAACCGCTCATACGGATCTTTTGCATCAAATTATAATTTTTTTTTTGTTTTGCGTCATTGCTTGCGGTGATATTTTAGTAACGTCTGTCTGTCTCTCTGCCTGTCTCTTTACAAGCCCAGCTCGTAGTGGAGGCAGACACCTTCGGCAGCCAGGTGCGAATCCGAGGGAAGGAAACCAATTATTACCTGTGTATGAACCGCAGAGGGAAGCTCGTAGGCAAGGTGAACATCACCGCCGATTTCTTTCACTTTCTTTCTCTCCTGTTGAAACAAATTTGAGGCAGGGTATGAATTCAGAACTTGTTACGTTTTAGAAATAGCGCTCGTCTTTCTTCTGTGGAGCACAAAAGATATTTCGAAGAATGTTGGTAAACTAATGCTTTCGTGTTTCAGTGAGTTCCACATGGACAAAAATACTATAGAAGATATTTGATCACGTTTTTCAGAATATCATCTCTGTTCTACAGAATAATAACATGAGGGTAAACAATGCAGATTTTTTTATTTTGAAGTGGACTATTAAAAAAAATAGAATACATCTGCTAAAATCGTCTGCTAGAATACGTCTGCAAAATTTTATTAAAACATGACTTAAAATAGCTCAGTCATTTTTTTTTCCATTTAAAAATCAATATATATTTTTTTAGTTATGTATCTAGTAATATTTAATGAGGTAGAAATAGCAGAGTAATTGCTTTTTTTTAGTTACAAAAGGAATTATTATTTTACATTTAGGAATTAAATTAAATTAATTTTACATAAATAGATAAATTATAAATATATATTATATTATATTATAATATATTATAAATAAAAACAAACAAACAACAACAATTTGTGGAATTAAATAAAATTACAGTTATTTTAATATGTTAGTGCTCAGATGTTTCAAAATGAGAAAATTTGTCAATACAGAAGAAGCAAAAAAGATACTAGTATGTCGCTGCTTCTAAAATATGCTTTCAAATGGAATAACGCAGCTTGTTTTTAATTATTGTGTTACCTTACCAAGTGTAAGTTTTATTTAATAACCAAAATATATTTTCTAGCCATGGCAAGAACTAAAATATTTTATCAGGTAAAAAAACAAAAACAAAAAAAAAAACAAACAAACAGTGAAATTAAATTTAATCATGTAGAAAAACTTTACGAGAAAAACCTGTGAAAAATCAATTTCCTACGTATTAACTCAATACAATAAGTCCTGTTTTACATACGTTGCGTTCCGTAAGTAATGGTCTGTTCCTCGCTGGTGGAACGATCTGCACGTTGCCACTAGGGCAGCAGAGTCACTAGCAATCTTCAAAAACAAACTCAAAACTCATCTTTTTCGTCTACACTTGACCCAACATCGATAGCACCTTCTTCTTCTCCTGCTCTTTCCTATCCTTTTCTTGTCATAAAAAAAAAGCCTCGTGTCTGCGTTAGGTAAGACAAGACCCCACTCAGAGCACTTATGCACTACTGCCCTTTTGTTGACATTAATTGCTTCTATTGCCTACCTCATTTGTACGTCGCTTTGGATAAAGGCGTCTGCTAAATGACTAAATCTAAATGTAATGTTAGCCTACGAATTAAAACGGTTGAGCAAAGACGATCACAAATCTATCTTTGACTTTTAATCCGCAACGTTTATGGTCAAGCTAACACGTTTGTCTCAATTTTTGTATATGGACTTTTTTGTCTCCCCAGAAGGCCAGCAATCGTAGCGCAGACTGCGTCTTCATCGAGAAAGTCCTGGAAAACAACTACACAGCGCTAATGTCGGCGCGCTACTCTGGGTGGTACGTGGGCTTCACCAAAAGAGGGCGCCCTCGCCGTGGTCCGCACACGCTTCCCAACCAGCAGGACGTCCACTTCATGAAGCGTTTCCCACCCGGAGAGCAACCGGATTTAACGCCGTTCCGCTTCACCACCGTCAGCAAGAGGAGCAAGAGAGTCCGAGCGGCGCGACCGCGCTCATGCTAATGTCCCACTGCTAACGTTTACATGAGGTCGAGGAACAAACCAAAAGACAGTCCAAGTGAAAATGACACTGCTAACGCGAAGCAGGACCGTCTTGTCTTATTTGAACAGACGATGCGATAGCATCACTTTATATTCCACTGGGTTGGACCTCTGCAACCCTAATAATAAATACTAGCTAATTTACACCAGAGCTGTGGTTCAGACAGCTTTCTTCAGACACGGAGATGACTAACCAAAGCAAACACAGGCAAGCGTCTGGCCCGGAGGACGGGCGGAGGAAGTGTCGGCCTGCGCATCCAGCGAGCGGCCCAACAGTGAAGACACGAAACAAAACACAAGCACATTGGCCTATAGACGCCGATCGTGTGGCAATTTTCCTAAGACAAGACTTGGACGTGATCCCGCCTAAGGGAGAGGAGCAGAAATCCCTGAACCTGCGGAACGAAGAAAGAAATGGACACTGATTGGAAACTAAGACAGAAGGGCTACTGTTATATGGGAGCTCCTGGGATAAGACCTGCCTTAAAGGACAACCTCAGACAATAAAAAAAGAACATTCGGCCATCATTTGCTCACCTCAAGTCACTCCAAATGCATATGGTTTTTTTTCTCTCGTTGCAATAGAGTTGCATGCTTGGCTATAGATTTCGGACTATGGTTCATAGTTAATATGTCTGTCAAGCTCTTGAAAGAAAAAACAAAAACGGAAAAAAACCCACTATACACATGCATTATATTCCAGGTCATATAAAAAACTCAAACCATTACACTATTATTATTTATTGTAGCTTAATAAAATGCAATAAAAATTCAGCGTTTTATTATAATCTAGAATATATATATATATATATATATATATATATATATATATATATATATATATATATATATATATATATATATATATTATATTTTTGTGCATCAGTAAAGTCAAAGTATTGGAATGATACTAAAAATCTATGTAAACACAAATTCCTGTCCATACTGTCTAATGAACTGTTGTAATAACTTTCGTTGCAAAGAAACGGTATGAGCGTTATTAAATTATTAAACATTACTAGATACAAACATGAATGGATCAATCATTCATCGTAAAACCAATGCATGAATCAAACAATGACTTTAAAGACTAGTCATGTGGACTATAGTTTTAGTGTTTAATTTATTTTTTTGAACTTGACAGACTCACTATGAACTGTAATTGAGAGGTGAGCAAATGATGACGGAATATTAATTTTTGGCTGAATTATGCCTTTGAAGCTAATGAATAAATGAATGTAATACTGTATAAGTGTGTGTGCATGTGTGTGCAATGGCGTATTTCAGGTTGCATTAAAGACCGTGAGGGATATAATCATATGACTTATTGCTGGATGGACAGGATTTACCAGAACTGGAATGTAAAGGATAATAACGAGGAAACTCTCTTAAAGCTGCACCAAATACAAACCAAATGACCAAAGACAAGTGGTGACCATGACGGTGACAACCTGAACAGCTCCGATCCCACGAGAGCACAAGACCGGTCGCCACGAAATGACACGAGGAGCAACGTTCCTGTTTGGATTTTAATGTGGAATGCTGCTACTGGGAAATATAACGAAGAACCAAAGTCTTATACCAGCTTATTAAAGGAAAAACATTACAAAACTTTTTCTAAATATAAATATATAAATATATATAAAGATTAATGCTGACTAAGTGATATTACTTTGACTGCTACTATCATTGTTGTTACTATAAAAGAATTCCACTTATTTATTTTATCTCTGTGTACGGCAAAAACCTTTCCAAAGCCAGTAAACTCTACAGAAACGTGTCTGTGTTTCAAAACGTACATGTTGTGCGAGTCGTCATTACCTTCAAACTGCTAACAAACCTACGGTCAGGAATTCATGTTTTATGTAACCCAGGCCATATCTACAGAACAACATTACAGTGCGCATTACAGTGCGCTAGATGCAACGCCCAAAACGTTCCAGGAATCGCATAGCAACTCCCTGGCAACATTATAGCAACCGCATAGCAACACCCTGGCAACCACCCAGAACATTCCAGTAACCTTACAGCAGCTCCCTCTCAGGGCTGTCGCAATAAACGCAATCTCGTAAAACCTCACTATTTCGTACCATGTCGAAAAAAAAGTGTACCATGTTGATTTAAAAAGGTTCGGTAGATTTCCATACAGACAGTGAACGAGAGAGAGAGACTGACGGATTGTGTGAGATTACCCTTCTACGTCAAAAAGTTGTTCAGTGAGGAATTATGTATATATTATATAAACCAGGGTGTGATTTGTGGAAAAAGCAGATTGACATAGCAAGAACATAGCAATGCCTCGTTAAGCTTATCATTTAATCGGCTAATCTTCAACATATTTTACACTAAAGAATGCTTATGGATTTAACAAGTTTACATTAAAAAAATCTTTTAAAAGAGAATTACTTCACATTCCTAAACTGCAAACATAAAATCACAAGAGGTAAAATATTAGAAAAAAAAGGTTAAGTATATTTCAGTATAATCACACATTGCCTTACACACTTAATGGACGCATCTACTTAACATTTATAATTAATATTCTACTGGACCGTTGTAAAAGCATGTAATTTTTTTTAATTTATAAATTCCAGAGGTTATGTTCTACAGTGACATTATACATATTCATGTCACTGTACCATTTTATAATAATTACTGTTTTAATTTCACTTTAAAGTACTTTTTTAAAAATAAATATATGAAAAAAAAATTTATCTAACCTTTGAAAGTGTGGGAAACTTCAGCAAAACATAGTAACACCCTGGCAACCAATTAGAACATTTTAGGAACCTCAAAGTGATGTGGATAACTTTCAGTCACATAGCAACACCCTAGCAACCACTCAGAGCATTCTACGATCCTCAAAGTGGTGTGGAAAACTTTAGGAATCACATAGCAACGCCCTGGCAACCACTCAGAACACTCAATGTAACAGTGAGTTTTTACAGTTTTACAAAGTTATCAAAAGCATACCCGGTTTTTTAAACAAATCACACCCTGATTATACCATATTACAGTAATTTTTTTTTTGAAAAAGAAAATAATAGTCAAATAAATATATGAAATAAAATAAAATCTAACCTTTAAAGGAATGCATTTAAAATTTCTAGATGTGGACCTGTTGCTTATAATGCTTGTGCATAGACACAGACACACTCACACACACACACACACACATTACTGTCACCAACAACCTGTAATCCCGGCAGTCTCTGCCCAGCTGAGTCAGCGGGAAAAGCGAAGGATTCCGAGAGAGAAACAGACTGTTCTGGAGGCGAAGTGGTGGAAAGATTTGTCGGCCAAACCCAGAGGAAGGTGTATGGTAATGCTGGAGAAGGAAAGAATGCAAAATATGTGCGTGAGAACACAGGGGTGACCTGAGACCTGCTGGAATTATGGGAAAAAAATATATCCCACCGACCCACAGGAAACACTCACACCCTCCGTCTCACTCACACACACACACAAGCGGTCCGTTACAGCTAGACACGCAGAGGTCACACTCACACATATTCTCACACACCCTCAGTATGACACACACCGAACGCGTCTGACACACAACACACCCTCAACCAGATGGACGCGCAGACCCGCTCAAGTAACGTGGCAGCTTCACACACGGATACAATATTCAGTTATATGCAGTAAATTACTGGCACAAAGCAGACAAACGCGTGAATCACACAAACACTGGCAAAAACCTGTCCAAGGTCATATTTCACCTAAAAACCAGACGCTTTTCTGCATAAAACAAAAATCCCATTTTTAAGATTACTTATTATGAATTTTTTGCATTGTGACATAATGTTTAAACATCTCAAAATTCGAATGGCTAATTGTTTTAATTAGTGCTAGAAATCACTTATTACCATAACACAAAAATATAATAAATAAAATATTCCCACATCATCAGTGAAATATGTTGTGCTATTTTTTTAAAATAATTATAACAACAATACTGATACTACACAAAAAAATCTAATATTAGGTTAACAGATTATTTTTATTTACTAATATAATTTTTTGAAAATATATAAACAAATGACAGAAACAAGTAAATATTATTACTACTACTAGTAGTAGCAGTAAAATATTTAGACAGCACATATTGCAATTTTTTTACATTAAATGTCCTATTTTTTAAAATATAAAGATTGTAAAATAAAGAAAACATGTCAAAAATATTAATAATTATTATTAATATGATACATATAAATAATTGTTATAAATATAAATAATTATAATTATATAAAAACTATGTATTCATTTATGTGTTCATATTAATGACAATTATGTTTTTCACTTTATGGTTCTAAAATATATATGTGTGTGCGAGTTTGTGAGAAAGTAAATCAAATGAAGTAATAAGTATTATTTAGATTCGATTTTTTTTTATTATTGACATAATCGGACATTAATGTGTTTTTATTTTCACAGTATGGTCCTATTTTAAAAAAATAAATGAGAAAATGTCAAAATATATTTAGAAACTATGTATTTAAGCATTCATTGTATTATTGTTACTATTATTATGCAAAATGCATTATATGCAAAAACACTAAATATAACGCATTATATTGTCAGAAGTAAAATATGACCTGGACATTTGCTCGTGACATTCAAACCCACACACACACACCTAACTTCTGTAACATGGGTAACATCCAGCCCCAAATATTCACTATAAGGCCACTAAAACCGCAGCACAGAGACTGAATCCAGGTCATATTGCTGCGCAGCGAATAACCACAGCTCCATCACACACACACTTTTCAGCGCAGCAAACCACAACGACAGTGACGCGCCGCAGCCAGACCCACAATGTAAAACAACGAGCATTAAGTGCTCCTTCTCTTCTGCCGACACCACAAACAAATTACTTCTGACACACATTCCCCCTTTCCAATCCGTGAAGACGCACAGGCCCGCGGCGATAAAACTCTCCAAAGACAAATGCCCTTTCTGAAGATGTATTTGGCTGAAATGGGCTGAATCGCCTCAACATTCCCAGACAAACATTCTCATGTCGGCCGCTGGCTGTAAAGCCGGAGGAATTGTTTGAAATGTGGGAGAGTCTCGAGGAGCGCCAGGAACCGCTAACAGGTGCAGCGTTTGGGATTGTTTGTGTTTGTTTGGGAATGTCGGGGGAAAAAGACGGCTTGTGGCCTCTTCTGAACCCGCCTGTGCTCAACTGCGCGCTCTTCTCGTTGGTTTGTTGTGAGCTTTTCCAATCTATTCTGGACGAGTGACATTTATGCATTTAAATGCTTCGGTTTGCCAAGGAAAACCCATTGAGGACATATTAACGTTTCCAAGCATAAGTCCACCCAGGGGTGAAGGTGTTTGGCAGGGGTCGAGCGTAACATGCTTTATCCAACTGGAACAACACTTCTATCGGCCAATCGTATTTCAGGGACCTGTGCAGAGGTTGCCAGCCAATCGGATCGCTGTTCGGGTCAAGGAGGTTATTTCTAGTTACGTTTATCAGAAAAGAGCTAATACGTTTAATGATTTACTTTTTAGCGGAGAGAAGATGCTTACACTGCGTAAGGAAAAAAAAAAGGAAATATAACAAAGATTACTGAAGTAGCTTTTACTGGATAATCCAATGTTAGTTGTCCTACTTCAACATTTCAGCTCTGCAAATGTTTTTAATGAATCTTTAAAGTAAAATGGTTTGTACATTTTTGTACCAAATGTAGATCACTTCAGCATCATAACCCACTTTATTTACAATCTTAATAAATCTGCCTGGATTCGTATGGACTAATCTGTACATGTTTTTATTATTATTGATAATAAATTACGCTTTTATCAAAAAACACTGTTAAATGCCTGAGGTTAAGAAACATACTCTAAGCCAGCGGTTTTCAAACTGGAATCCAGTTTAGAGAAAAATTATAATTATTATATTAAATAATTAAAAATGGATTCATAATAGAAAAAAAAATTAATATTGATGAAAATGAATAAATCAAAACACAACAAAATAAAAAAATTAAAAAAAAATTAAAAAATTAAAAGTTAATGTTAATTTAGAACGGTCTCCCATAAAACTGACCCTGCTGATTAAGTTCAAACCTACAAGTAACCAACAAGTCTTATAATAATCTGCTAAAAGAAAATGTGACTACTGGCTCCACTCTAATGGACTGCCTCTGTCAGAGTGTTTATTACACAAACCAAGACAAGACAGGATTTCTGGAAGAGTTCTCTTTCTTGGCACGAGTCTGGAATAATCCCCAGCCCACGGCGCTCTGTCATCCGCTTATTATTGAATCAATCAAAGACTTTAACCAGCAGCTCATCAGGAACGTTCAGGCTTGTTCAGTCTGGATGAACTCGGGTCAGTCTAGAGGAGAGAGTGTAGAAGCTCAGTGACACCTAGTGGCCGCTCTGACAACGGCAAGACCTGCTGCCTTACATGGTTACCGCTCAGGTCAAAGGTCATAATGCCCATTACTGTTAATCGATCAGGATTTTCTGAAGCTTAACTCGGTTTGAAAGGCCTGAGGTCAGCGACATACAGTGGTTTTCCAAAAATAAAATGTAAAAAAAATTAATTAAAATAAAAAAATAAGTTAAATAAAAATCAATAAATAAGAGACATATTTATAATATTAATTTAGTAAAACATTTTATGAGATGTGTGTGTGTGTGTATATATATATATATATATATATATATATATATATATATATATATATATATATATGATGCCTTGTGAGATACACACACACATAAAAAAATAAATATGATAAAATAGATGTGACAGAATATGAGGACACAAATTAGTTTGATGACATGGGACAGAGGTATTTATATATATATATATATATATTTATATATATATATATATATATATATATATATATATATATATAGTGTTCAGATGCAAAAGTCTCTAAGTGCCGTCTGAAATTTTTTTTGAAAATTAGCATTTTTATCAGGCTTCTATATTGATAAGTTCACTTTAATAGCATAGAAAAGTACCTATTCATCGCCATTAGGTTACAATTACTGAGCTTAAACAGCAGCCTGATAAAAACGCTAATTTTTAGATGGCACTTAGAGGCGCAATAATAGTATATGAAACTATCACTGCTTTGTATATTTTGCGGAAAAGCTCAGCCAACCTATTAAAACAAATAAACAAGGAGCAGAAAGTCTCCTTCACACATCAGTGACTTTAAAACATGTTATCATTTAGCTGCTATAAACATGTCAAAAGCTTAATAAGCTTAAACTAACCTGCTTAGGAAGATTCTCTTCTAACCCTCTCTCCGCTAAAACAGCAGCTGATCTGAAAGAGAACAAACTGAGCGAAGAGGAAAGGGCGACCGCATTTGAATCACAAGAAATCTGCGTAGAGTACGCTTCGGGCCTCAGACTGATAAATCGACCATGGTCAAGTACTTTATTCACAATATTTTTTTCTTAAAAAACTCTTTTTAATATACAACACAATCTGACAAGACAATTTTGTTTACAGCTAGATTCAGCCCTCGATGAGCAAGCAGGCAGAGAGAAATCAAACCAGACACTGAGTGACGAAGACGTACAATGCCTAGCCGAACCATACGGGACGGATGAATAGGCCAATTAAATAGAAAAACTAAATCATAAAAACTAAAAGACGAAAAGGGAAAGAGGCATCAGAGCAGACGGTCACCTAGCTGATCCTCGCATGCATGCCGACGGACCATCCTGAAAAACACGTGTGTCTCTGGTCCTGAAGAGAGATGTGGCGTGAAAGCCAAAGGCGGCCGAACTTTTTCTTTCATTTCCGCGAGAGTTTGCTGTTGTCTGAGTCCATTTCTCTCGCACAGCAGTTCGCAAAGTCTCGTTTACCTGTCCTCCGTCCGTACGTCACTCCCAGAATCCAAGGCCTCAGTGATCCCCGTGTGGATATGAGCTATTAGTAGTGCAGATTTTCAGGTTATTTGAGCAGCAGTGATAGTATAGATACCGTTTGAAGCCGTCGAACTGTGTGTGTGTGTGTGTGTGTGTGTGTGTGATTGTGCTTGTTTCTCCCCACTAGATAAAGCAGAACAGTGCTGAAACCCAATGGTGTGAGTGTTTGAATCGTTTGTGTGTGTGTGTGTGTGTGTGTGTTTGGCAAAGCATGAATCTGTGTATGTTTTTTGTGTAAGTTTATAGTCAGACAGACAAGAGGAGGTGGATCCTCAGGGACCACTCTGTGACGGACACGGCCAACAGCCAATCAGCTCTCAGCTCTCCCAGGACACACTGGCACAGAGAAGAGGCACCTGAGCGGACGAGAGGGACAAACAATCAATATTCAAAATAATTGAAAAATAAATTGCAGTAATAATACAGACTACAACATGAACCAGTAAAAAAAAAAAAACACTTCAGTTTTCATATTTAATATTTTTTATTTAAATAAGAATATAATGATTATAATTTAAAAAGTAAACAAAACAGAATTAGAGATAAAAACCCCATCAAACAAATACATTTTCTAAACAACTAAAATTGCTCCACATAGCAACAATATAAACAATTTAATGAACAAGTAAATTAAAAGGATGAATACTGAAAAAATATAATTAATTTTCTTATTTAATAGATATAAGTTTTCAAAATAAATAATACAAAGTAACATAAAATTAAAGTATACAAAAAAACAAATAAACTACCAACAGAAATTGACTAAATTAGTGCTGGGCAATGATAAATTTATGTAATATATCTGCGTGTACTGTGTACTTGTCTATATAAAAACACAGTACATATTTAGAAAACATTTACATTAATATATTTAAATAGATATAATTATATTAATATATTTGTTAACAAAATAGATAGGATGTGTGTGTGTGCGTGTATTTATACATAATAAATATACACAGTACACACGCATATTATGTACACAAAAAAAATTATTTTGGATATTAATCATTATTAATCATTGCCCAGTCCTACAATAACTACTACCAATGACAAATATTTTATAATTTAATATGTTATGTTTTAACAGATAATACAAATATAAAATAATACAAATATAAAATAAAAAAGATAACTATAATGAACACTAGATAGCACTAAATAGAATTTTAGGCACAAAATTATTAAATATTTCAATAAATTAATTTTCAAAACTATGAAACTATGAAAAATATACTTTACATACAAAAACCATTACAAAAGAAACAGCTAAAACATTATTTAATTAACAAATTTAAACATAAATAGACAGTTAAATAAAACTACCAATGAAAAAATATTTAATACTTTTAAAACATGTTTTAACATTAATATTCGTAATATACTATAATATATTTAAAAACTACAATAAACACTACTGTATTAATGGAAACTAAACCGAATGAAAGACATGCTTGGTGGTCACTATGAGTGCATTTTTTAACTCAGGGGTGCTTTCTAAACACCACCAAACATAATTAACCCTAAACTAAACCCAAAACTATGATGCATAATGAACTCTGTAAACTCAATGAGCGTACCTGCTATCTGGAGACGTATGTATATGTCCGTGAGGGCGATCGCCTCTCCGGCTGGCCGTTGGCTGAGACATTCAGGAAGTCCCATATAAGGATTGTGTCGTCATGGGAACTGCTAATAATCTGGAACTCATCAAACTGCAGTCGGAACACACGCCCAGAATGCTCCTGCGAGGGGTTACCACGACAACACACACTTAAAGGAACATGAAAACATACAGTAACGCACATACAAACCCTGCAGAGGTCTGTCAGAAACAGGGAGCATGGTGTTATGGAGTAAACGCAGGCGTATCTACACGTTTCAGCAGCGTATACGCTCGGGCTAATGAAATAATGATTCAAGTAACGTATGTATTCAAACCAAAATTCACTATTCCCATATCAGTAGTCACCTAGCGCTGGGGAAACCACTTTGAAGCTAGTTCGTCAAACTGCAGGATACTAGAAATACTAGTATTAAAACCAAAAAGAGTACAGTGGTGACCCAACCGAAGTTTTGGTATTTAATTCTTTTAGTAAACATATTTGTTTCAAAGTTTGTTTCACGGTTTAGATAAGAACCTAATTCTTTCAATAAACGGTTTAGGTATTTAATTCTTTTAAATGAATCATTCTGTTCTGTATTTTAGGCAATTCTGTTTCTTTTAGGTAATCAATTCGATTCAAAATTTGTTTAATAGTACAGCTGGGAATCACATTTCTTTAGGGAATCCGAATCTTTTAGTTTAATGGTACAGCTAGGAGTCAGATTGTTTTAGTGAATTATTTTGAAAAATCCTTTTGTTTAAGTGAATCAATTTGTTTCTAAGTTAGTTTAATAGCATAGCCGGCGAATGCATTCTTTCAATAAATCACTTTTGGAAAGAATCACTTGATGACTGCTTATCTGAGAAGTATATATTATGTTTAAGATAACCTATTTGGGAACATCTAAAATGATTATTTAAACTTTTTGAGGTAACTATCAGAATAAACACACTTGCGGTGACTTGTGGTGGTTCAGTTTTATCATATGTGAATGCAACAACAAAAAAAAAGTTATTAATAGCAATGTAAAAAAAGTATTAAAGAACATAAATGTGAAGACACACCACGAGTGTACGCAGACATAAAGTGCTGGCAGGGGCCCGAGGATCCAGAGCTGCCTGTAAATCCCAAACTTTAATTTTCCTGCAGAAAAAGAGAGAATGTGATGCTGAGTTATGGCTGTTCCATATTAACCAGTTTGACAGATGAACGGCCTGTCCGTAACAGATGGTGCTGTGAGTGTGTGAGTGTGTGTGTTTATTCACCCATCGTATGCTCCGCTCACGATCCTTTTGTTGTCGAATCTGATGCAGCGCACAAGCTCCTCGTGACCCTCTAACACACGCAGACAAGCCCCGCACTCGATGTCCCACAGCCTGAACACACACGTTAAATATTTCAAAGATTTTATAAAGCATTCAGGTGTCATCTGTCATCATTTACTCGTACCAACCAGCATGAATCTCCATATTCGTCAGAAAACTAAAAAATGTTTTTATGGAGCATTTAAAGGGCTAATCTGCCTAAATATTTTAATTCCGTCATCATTTACTTATTCCAAACCAGCATGACATTTTTATTCAGTGGAAAACACAAAACAAAGACTGCAGAATGAAAAGTCAAGGGAAAAAAAAAAATCATAATGGAAGTCCAAAGCATTTTGAAAGCTTTGTGTGAGGAAAACATTATAATTTAAGCAATATTTACTGAAAAACACGGGAATTAAAGATTCCAGTCAGAAATGACTTCTCACGCTAAGATTTTGCATGAGTTCAAAAACTTGTTTTACAAAGCCAGTAATATTATCAAAAACTTTTATGATGTTTTATTGTCATTTTTGGAGCATAAAACTCTTCAACTCTTTTACTTGTTATGTAGCATAAATTCTTATAAATACAGTACTACTCAATAGTTTTGGGTCACCACAAAGTTTTAATTAATTAAGATATTATTCCGGGAAGATGCATTAAATTGATTAAATTGACTAAACACAATGTTTCAAAATATCTATTTTGAAGAAAGGCTGTTCTTTTTAAACTTTTTTTATGCTTCAAATAATCCTGAAAAAAAGCTGTAACAATAAGAAATGTTTATTGAGCAGCAAATAAGCATATTAGAATGATTTCTGAAAAACACTGAACAGCTGTAGTACGACGCTGAAAATTTTGAAGATTTTAAAGATTAAAAAAATATATATATATATATATATATATATATATATATATATATATATATATATATATATATATATATATATATATATACTATAATATATTTTTCATCAAATAATTGCAGTCTTGATAAGCAGAAGAAATCTCCTTAAGTGTTTTTTTTCCCCACAAAACATCTGAATGGAATGTATCAAATAAAATGTAAATAAATAATTAACACTAAAATAAGGTAAAATAATTACATTTCTTAAATTAAAACATTGTTCTTACGTCACATTTATTTATTTATATTAATGTGTAATGATAAAGAAATTATTGTTGATTTACTGTATTTATCTACAACTAAATAAATGTAAAAAAATAACTAAACAAATAAACTAAATATAATAATTAAACAAATACAAAACAAATAATTAAATGTAAAAAACCTGATGGTGTTGTCCGAGGACCCGCTGACCACGAGTCTGTCTCTGTACTGAAGGCAGGCGATGCCGCGCTTGTGACCGTTAAGTGTCCGTACAAACTCACACGTGCTCGTGCTCCACACCTGCAAACATTGGAAATGTTTTTCATCATCATCATCATCCTCATCATCCTGCTAGAGCTGTCAATCCCCCATCACTAGCCCCGCCCACGCACTGACCACTCCCACCCACTCACTTTTATGGTTCTGTCTCCAGACGCAGACACAATGTATTTGTCGTCAAAGTCCACCACGTTGACGGCGGCGCGGTGACCCACGAGCACGCGCCGCAGGCTGATGTCGGTCGCAGACGCCATGTCCCACACCGCGATGGAGCGATCCTTCGAACACGTCACCATGAGACCATTACAGAAGCGCAGGTGCAGGACCGCCTCGTTGTGATGGATCAGAGTGTTGAGAACCTCACCAGAAACAACATCCCATACCCTGAGAGAGACACAGAACACACTTGGTGTATCTATCTATATATATATATATCTATATCTATCTATATATATATACATAGAGATATATCTATATCTATATCTATATATCTATATCTATAAAAATATATAAAAATGTTAAAGTTATATTAAATATATAAGTATTAAATATATTTAATATATCCACATGAGATATAATTTATATGAATAAAAATATATACGCAAATACAATTTCTCAATATATGGTGCACGTGTGTCTTTATAATTATTATACACAGTTCAAACACACACACACTATGTAAACAAATACTTATATCGGAATGCGATTAATTAAAATTAATCATTTGACAGCACTACATATTTTTTGGTAACATTGTTACAGTTTTTTTGTTTTTGAAGGCACACAATATACTTAAAACTAAATGGGGAGATATAATAGATTCCTACGCTATTTTTTCAACACTTCAACTACTGAATATTTCCTGTAATAGCTGCTGTGCTCTTTTGGCATAGCTGTTGTTAAAACAAACGAAGTTGGAGGCAAAGCTCTAGCGGCATAAATTAACAAGCACAGCAGGTGCAAAACACGGATGGATTGTAAATTACATGTGAACGACCTCACCAGCAGCTGAAACATCCTGCTCCAGCTGAACTCGGCCAACTGATGTGTTAATGCTCTGTAAACACCATCACGTTACAAAGCCGCTTCCCTCTCCAGGTGTTAAACGTCCGGCCGTTTGCGCTTCCACTCGGAGTGACGCAAACTCTGATTTATGCAGCTGTACAGCTCGCTCCCTTAAACTCTCACAGGTGAGAGAAGCACACATATACTCGCACTGGAAAAGGTGACAGAGCTCCGGCCGGAGCTTTAAATGATTCTGGGGAAGTGAGCTCATCGTTTCCATGGAGATTCTTCAGCTGGAGGCAGTATGTATGCGAAACATTTAAAACTAATTATCTACTATAGATTTGCAGGACATCATATTTTTATTTTATGGCTTAAGGACTTCCATACCTTTGCAGTTTTATAGCGGTTCAGGACTACTGGGTAAAGATTTTGAAAATGATTTGAAATCATTTTAACGAGAAAAATGTGTACTGATTAAAAAGAATGATCTAATGCTAACATAAAAAATGTTTTAACTTGATTTCAGTGTTTAGTGTTTAGTTAATAAAATATCAATCATTATATTTCTTAGTCTCTATTTTAGCCCAAGATTTAATAGAAAAAAAAAAATGAATAAATAAAAATTATATATATATATATAACATTAAAAATAATAAATGATGCACTTATATCCTATTACCGTTTTGTTTTAGTCATTTCAGTACATAAAGGCAACAAGTTAAAATAAATTATATATATATATATATATATATATATATATATATATATATATATATATATATATATTTTTTTATATTTTTATTTATATATTTATTTATATTTTTATATTTTTATTTATATATTTATTTATTTATTTTTTATAGATTATTTCAGATTTCAGTTAAGTTCATTTCACAAAAAAAATCTAAATGACCAAAAACTTTCAAACAGTAGTGTAAAATCTGTTAGCAATGTCAATACTAGGGTGCAAGTACCTGACAGTGGAATCAGAAGAGCCAGTAACTATGACTCTCTCATCATACTGTAGACACAGAACCGAACCAGTGTGACCCGTCAGGACCTTCAGACACTCCAGAGACTGTTTGTCCCAGATCTGACAGAAACAGAGAGAATGTGATGATCACCATAACAGGCAGATCACCAGACAGAGAGAGAGAGAGAGAGACAAGTCTGTACTTTGATGGAGTTGTCTCGCAGGCCGCTGATGATCTTGTCGTCGTCGTACTGAAGGCAGTAAACACCTTTACTGTTCTCTGACCGGCACTGAATCCGCTGAAGATTGTGACGTCCACAACGCCAGTTCGCTTCAATAGTCTAATCAAACAAAACAAGCAAACAGGAGCCTGAATGAATGAATTAATGACTGGATGAGTTGGATGGATGAAGGGATGAAGAGGCAATAGAATGGATAAAGTTGTAACCGGATGGATTCATTAACAGATTGGTGAATGGATGGACACTCACCTCAATGTCCTGTATAATTTTGGGATAGAGTGAATGATAGTATGAATTCGGCGGAACCTCGTTTGTTCGGTTCTTAAATAAATATTTCTCCCTGGGGATAAAAACACGAAAACCACCAATCAGATACAAGTAATGGATAAACAACCCGAATGTTTCTGAACTGTTACTGATCAAGAGCATTTGCACGGCATGACGTATTTCAGTTTATAAGGTTTTAGTATGTTAAATATAATATATATATATTTGTAAATACATCTACATAGTTTTTATTAAGTTTTAATTTGAGTTATTTCAGTACTTCAACCTTCATTCAGTTAGCCGAATTAAAAAAAGCTGAAATAATTAGTGCATTTTAGTTTATTTCATTAAGTAAGGGAAAAAATATTTAATGGTTTTCATTAATGATAATGTTACTGTGTGGTAAACATTGTGTAAATAGATTTTAAAAAAATTAAATAAAAAAGTGACCGAGGAGTATTGTGAAAGGACGCACACCCACCACTTCATTACGCAATTCATTAATATTCTAACAAATATTTTATATACACTGCTGTCAGTAAACACTGTTGGTTTGATGATGATCTCACAGGACTGATGGGCCTTGTGACTCATCACACGCATATCTGAGTTTGTCAGCACTAATTATGATTCACACCAAAGCACATGGTCCTATTAATTTCAGGCATGTGTTCAAATTTGCAGTCGACAAAAATTAATTTTTAAAGGCAAAATAAGAAACACTGTTCTGACGGAGAGATGACAGATTACATGGAATTCATAAGGAATAAATGACAACAAACTCTTGAATTATTAATGCACACCTGGAGCACATTTATTTTTAATAACCCATTATTATTATTATTATTACTCTGTCTATTATTATCACTAAATTAAATGAAATAATTACTTTAAAAACGCAATTATAAAAAAATGTATGTATATATATCTATATATATATATATATATATATATATATATATATATATATATATAATTTTTTTCTTTTATATATATATATATATATATATATATATAATAACCGTTTACAAGTTAATATTATTTACTCACTGATTTACGTTTATATATACTAAATATAGATTATTTTAATATAACATTCTTGTGGACAACTTATTTTATATTGTTTTTTACAACAACAATCAAGAGTTTAAAAGGAGACTTTGTTTCTGCGTGTGTGTTTTTACCACTGGTGCCGCTCTGACAGGCCTTTCCACAGCGGGTCTGTGCGCACCATCCTCTCGATGAGCTTCTTCCAGAGCATCCCGTCTGAAATAACCCGCTGCCATTCTCGACAGACCAGCTCAGCAGAGCACAGAGAACGAGCGTCGAGAAACGAGAGGATGTTTTCTGCTATGTGATCCAGACCCTGAGCTACAAACAGAGAGATTCAGCGAGATCTAGTGCAATCAAGGACAATCACAGAATGCATAGCAAGAGCTTAATTGTAAAATACATATACACCTAAGAAATAAAAAATTAAAAATGGAAAAAAAAAAAAAACACACACACACATACAGAGTGTGTATGTATGTATGTATGTATGTATGTATGTATATATATATATATATATATATATATATATATATATATATATATATATATATATATATATATATATATATATATATATACACACACACACACAGACACACATTATTAATAATATAAACCATTTTTATAAATGTATAACAAATTAATATTTTTTATATTTATAATGTCAAAAAAATATTCATAGAAAAAAAACCTAGCATACAAACAAACTGTGGTACATGTTGTCAGATGTGTGTAAGTGATGTAAGTGGGCGGCTCTGGCCGGGTGCCTGACTCTGCTAAAGCATGTGTTGGAGTAGGAGGATTTGTTATAGCTAAAGCTTGAGGTACGTGTGCTCACATGTGAGTTAGTTACCTGGCAACGCGGTGATGAAGTCCCTCTGTAACATGGGTTTAAGGTATGAGTTTATATGGCCGTGCTGGTAGTGACACATGCGTGAGATCAGATGCTCCACAAACTCCACCTGATCCGATTCGGACCACTGATCGAACAGCTGAATGCACAGATCTTTCTCCTTCTCGAAGTTCCCCTGTGACATCCTCTTCCTCGAACCCGCTACTGAACCATTCCCGAACTGAAAACACAGATAAGAAGAGATAAAAAAAAAAAAAAAAAAAAAAAAAAAAAGTTATTACAGCTAGTTGCCAAGGCAACTTCTCATTTTAATTTAATTTAACTGCTTACTAAAATGTACTAAAATAAACCAAAACAAACTGAAAAAAAAAAAAAAACTAATGAATTATAAATTAATAAAAAATAATATAAACTATAGCTATATTAAAAATGTATGAAATTAACAAAAAGTTGTTATAAAATGTTTAACTAAATGAAAAATATAAGCATAAAATATATCATAAAAAACGATAACGGTATCTTAATGATAATGAATTTTGTATTTGAGGAAATGTATGTCTTCAGGTGATCAGAAATGTTCTTTTAGTCAGTGGTCAGTCACACAGTCATCAAATATATAATATCAGGAATTAATAACAGAAAATGCATATGATCTGACATTCATGTCATTTTAAAAATAAATACATAACACAACAAAACATTATGCAAGTTAAAACCCAACATGTAAGGGTCAAAGTCAACAACTCCACTGAGCTGGGCCTTAGATAGATTTCTTAAACATACTACAGTGGCACGCAGACAAGATTGCAATACAGAGTAACTTCTGCTTAAAAGATACAACCAAGAATCTCCTGGCCTCTTCATTAACAGTTTGGTGCCGTGGCCCGGATAGAGCTTCACACCTGAGATGACACACAGACTGAACTCAAGACCCTCGTTTTCAGCTAAATAGCAATTTGGTGAGTATAACTTTTCGAAAGAACCACTACAAAGCAGTACATGTTATCCTCTGTGCCATCAGAGAAGAGCTAAGAGACAGCAGTAGGGTTTGATTAACCAAGTTATCCTCTCATTTTTTTTGTTTGTTTAGAAATTAAGGTTATCCTCTGTTACGCAGGTTACACAGGGAAGATTAGCATTATTTTCAGTATTATTAGCAGTATTTTCCTCTGCTTTGCCAGGGAAGGTTAACAATAGTTGTTCTGTGTTAACATGCTGATCAGAGCAGTTTTAGGGTTTTGTTGTGTCAAAAAGACTTTAGAAAATGTTGAGAAGGAACGCTAAGATGATTCCCACAACTAAGACTAAGACTATCTACCCCTTCACGGACAAACAGTCAATTCAAATCACTGGTAGAAGACCACACAGACTCAATAGTGACAGAGTCAGTCAAATTGGATTTGAGAAAGAAATTTGGTATTGATCCAGAAATGTATGGTCAATTGAACATTGCAAAAAAGCACTTAGAGCATGCATCAGGAAGAAACACATAAAAAAGGCATTATCTGCTCCCACAGAGAGATTAGTTTAGCGATAGCACATGAACAAGGTCAGTGTATTGCCAAGTTAAAAGAACAAAATAAACAGCTGCACGCTCGAATGTCCCGTCTCACTAATAAGATGGGCCTCAACCAAAAGTGAGTCAACATAGAACGCCTTGCGAATCAGTGCATGGAGAACTTGCCATCAGTGCATGGAAATTTTTCTCAATTCAGGAGAGAGTTGTCAAGAAAAACGCGACTCTAGGTGAAGTCACCCAGATAATGTCACAGATCCTAACGGAGTCCGAATTCAATGGTTCTGAAAGTGCTGTAAATAATTCTGTGTTTCGACAAGCTGGTAAAGGTGAACCGAGAGAGCGAGTTCTGAGAGAGTTAAGAAACATTGTTGGACCAAAAGTGGATTGGTCAAAAGTCACTAGTTGTATGCAGAAGAAGGATGAAACTGCAAGCGGGTACACTAAAAGGTTTTGTAAGTCAGCTGCAGCATACAGTGGAATAGCTGACACATAAAGGACCACTCGTTCAAACATGGTATGATGGCCTTGCCTTTCCAAGATCTAACTTGGTCTAACACAACTCTCAGAGGTAACCTCGACACACTAGCTACTTGGGAAAGAGAGGTGTTAACTATTAGAGCTGCTTAGAGTGCTTAACTTACCCAGCAATGTACAACAATGATGAAAGGTTCTTTGTAAATAAAATAACACTCACAGCCTTAAAAGTTATGCTACAGCACACTCCAAACTCACCCATCCTCTATGAGTTACGATGTTTGATATGAATGAGGTTTCATTGGAGGAGGAAGGTGTTGCACAATAAAGTTTGCAAATCACCTGTACAGGGATAGGATAGGACACACTGACCAGTGAGGAGCCCAGGGAAGAACCGAATGCAACAGTCCTCGGGGGCCAACCCTGCGGTGAAAACTCTCATCCGCTAGTTCATCCTTTCCTCACTGGTCCATAGGCGTCAAAACCAGACTTAAAACCACTATACGATCCACAGAAGTCTAAAAATGTCAATGCCTTAATACTGCTGGTCTGCTGCTTCTTTGTTTTCTTGTGTTTCAGGTATGTGTATATGCCATGTCGTCACATATGCATCACCTTGATGTAAAGCTTCACCCCAGACACCAATGAAGAAGCTTCAGGAGGACAAAGAGTCATCCGAGTGAATCTAGATTGGAAATGACCTACCGAAAACAGACTTCACAGCTATTCAGACGCCCTGGACTTTAAGATTTGCACTCTTATGTTACACGACTTTCCATGTCATCATGCAGTTTTGTATGACATGTTACCATTCGTGTCAAGAGTTATGGTTCTGAAAAGAACTACACCCAAGTAAATCTAGGCAAAGACGCAGAAGAAGTTATATGTGCATGTAGCATTTTTAAGCTGCATGACTGCAAGGTGGAGCTCATGTTATTAAACACAGGCTACAGAATGGATTTATGGAGGTTTAGATTTGTGTCATGAGAGTTATTAAACTCTCCAATTAGGGATTCTTGAAGATTTCTTGATGACTACAGCGGCACACAGAGAAGACTGCAATAAAGAGTAACTTATGCTTAAAAGATAGGAAACGATTCACGAAGGAAAAAATTCACGACAACTGCTGCTTGGTTAAATAGTAAGACAAGTCATGTAAGGAATAATTTATCTAAAAGCATGTAGCATGTTTAAGCATGTTTACAAATGTATTGCATACCTGTTGGTGCCACATCATCATAATTTTGCTCGCTGTGGTGGATTGGTGATGTAACATTATACTTGTAAACAGATTCAGCATTTTAGAAATAAGTCTATTTTGTTGATAATGGACAATATAATGAAGCATAAGAGTTACCATAATTTGCTTCGAAACTGATCTCTTAAAAACTCATTTGAGTGTTCAAAAAATAAATCGGCAAGGATTTTTTTTATGTTGTTACAGTGGCTTGTCTGTGGGCAATAAATCTACATAGCTCTCTTTTTCACACACACACACACACACACACACACACACACACACACACACACACACACACACACACACACACACACACACCTTGAATACTGTTGTCTTCTTTGGCGAGACGTCACCCGTGTTATTCTGTGGCTCCACCCCCGTCATGCCCTACAGAGACACACAAGAGAGCGTGACAGGTGTGAAACATGTGTCTGACTGAAAGAAAGAACGGTGCATTCTGGGTAAAACATTCTAAACACGACCGGTTTACAGAGACAACAGATTGAGCTCTCAAAAAACCTCTGATGGGATGTCTGTGAAAACAAACTTTCACTGCAGGTCTCACAACAATAACACATGCGGGGTGGGAGGGGCTTACGTGCCTGCGGGAGGGGTTTCATTTACAGCTGAACTGTTGCTTTAATTGGATTGGTTAGTCTTAAAAAGGGTTAGAAACACACAAGTGCATCTTTGACAAGCAAATAGTGAAACACAAAGATGCAGACAGACGGGTGAACCCTGATGTAAATACACACCGCCCACTAATTTCCCTCCTTAAACACATGCACTTTGCCTTGTGTGAACTGTTCAAAGTGAGTATGTATTTCGTCACAAAGTTAATTTTAACTTCAATTAAAAATTGTGTTATAATTAGTACTTCTCTTCATCTTGTTTTTTTTTTATTTTTGAAATGCATTTTTTGTAATATAAATATATATTTAATGCATCCTCAGTCTTTTTAAAATGGACTGACCCAAATTTCTACCTAAACACTTAAGGACTGATTAAAAGTATTATTAAACAGTTCTGTATAGTAAACTTTTACCCCAAGTTTCACAGAAAAGGCTTAAGCTAGTCCCAGACTAAAATGCATGTTTGAGCAACAGAAACAGAAAACATAAACGTTGCGTAAATATCCTAATTTATCTTAATCTTTTCCTACCTCAGGCTAAGCCCCGTTTGTAAGCCCTTGATGTATGCGTGTTCTCTCAACGGAAAAAGTTAAAATATGAGATGCTGAGACTAAAGCAGATACAGACTGTCAAGCAGAAAGACACAAACAGAGACAGAGACAGACAGAGAGAGACAGAGAGAGAGAGAGGTTCTGCTCTTCAGCAGTTTCACTTCTGTTTTCCGACAACAGGCCGAATTATAGAGACTGAATTACAGCTCAGTAAACGCAGACATCTACGCATTTAATTCACATGTAGCCAAACACACAGACACACAACCAGTGCGTGAGACGGATAGACAGACAGGAGGAGCGGAGAGGAGAGAAGAGGAGAGCAGAACCTGGTTGTGGGCCCGGGAAGACGGGAGGCTCTGCAGGCATCTAAGAGCACACAGACTCTCTGCCACCGACGAACAACCCAGCCAGACAGAACGAGGCAAAGAACACTGTGTGAGAGAGAGAGAGAGAGAGAGAGAGAGAGAGAGAGAGAGAGAGAGAAACACAATGGGAATAGGCCATACGAGAAAGAGCGGTAGGCAAAACAGAGAGAGAGAAAGTTGGATAGAGCAAACCAAGACCCACAAAAGAAAGTCAGAATGAAAGTAAACAGTAAACCAAGGAGGAAAACAATGAAAAACAGAAAGAAAAGAATATGCAATAGGAACAGATAGAAAAAAAATATATATATTGACGAACAAAGAAATAAGGAAACAAGAAATAAGCAATAAGCAAAGAATAAACAAAAAGGAAAAGAAAAAGAAAGAAAGCAGCATGCAAATAATGGAAGTGACGTGAGGGTCGAACAAGTGGAACAGTGTGAAAAAGAGAAAAGAGAGTCAGTGAGGAAAGTGAGGGGAAAAAACAGTATTAGAGCAACAGTGAGCAACACACACACACACACACACACACTCTCCTGCAGACAGCGTTTTACACAGACCAAAAACACAATAAAAACACATATTAAAATATGAGCTAAGCGTATGGACATGTGAACACACAACTTGACACACTCAAGACATTTATGCTAGCACTGAGATGTGTGTTTGTGCGTGACACCCAAAGTCCTATTTAAATATACATTATTAAAAGGTATATATAATATAATATAATATAATATAAATATGTATATTAATATTACTTTTTATATTTACTAAAAACACCATGTCAACAAAATTCGTTATTTAAACTCTTTTTTTTGGTTATTTCTTAAATAACTATAATAGTTTTAAAATTAGTTACATTATGACTCATTTTAATTAATTATACATTAAATATTAATATCTTATATGTGACTGGTCCATTTATCAGCGTACATGTATAAACTATATAACTATATATCTATATCTCTATATAAAAAATAACATTTATGGTTACTTAAACTGTAATGTGATTATTTTCCTCACCTTCAAGTTGTTTCAAACGTGTACGACTTTCTTTTTTTTTTTTTAACATAACAGAAGATATTTTGAAGAATGTTGGTGACCAAACGGTTCCCGGTCCTTACTTCTGAAGCAGGAAAAAAAAGCGGGCCAAATCTCTTCAAAATATCTCCTTTTGCGTCCAGCGGAAGAAAGAAATACATACAGGTTAGAACGACTTGAAGCCGAGTAAATTATGACAGAATTTCATCTCGTGCAAACTACGCTTTGTTATAATGTTTCGCTTGTTCTCACACACAACTATGAACCGTTCATGAATCTGTACCCAAAATGAGAAATAAAAGGAATAAACTCAGCATCCCAAAACAAACCAGGCGCTGTGTCTCCAGGCAGCTGGCCCTTAACAGAGAGGCTGTTGTTAAACTCAACCTAACGTGACCCCAGATGAACACCGGCATAATCGTGACGGATCTAGAGAGACTCGGCCACCTCTTGTGCATCATTTAGGTTCACGCTCAATGATGCGTGACTTATTTGGGCACAGATGTTTAAAAAATAGTAGTGCGTGTGGCACACGTGAATGACACAAACATTGCTAATCACTCATTTAATAGTTGTTTGATGCTAAATGGTCGACGTCACGAGACAATAATAATATAATAAACACGAAGACCGTGATAAATGAAGCACATAAGCTGATAATCTCCAGTGGAATTAAATACATATGAGACTGTCTACATTATGAATTAAAAGCATGCAGGCTGTTTAAGGTAAAGGAAGCGGATACAGATTTCCTATATTCAGATTTAACATTTAGATTCTTTACGTGATATATGAAACCCATACATTAAGCAAAGTTCATGCACCATTAAGCTATTAAGTACATTTCTTACTGTAAATACACCAATACTTCATTTTCGATTAGCGATATGCATTGCTAAATAAACTGGACAACTTCAAAAGACGATTTTCTCAATATTTAGCTTTTCTGCATATTTCATATAGCGTATCTCGGTCAAATATTGTCCCATCCTAGCAAACCGCACATCAGCGTAAAGCGTATTTGTTTAGCTTTCAGTTGATGTTTACGTTTCCATTTTAAATATCTGAGCCTCATGATTGGTTTTGTGGCCCCCGGGTCACATACGTGGAGCATATCGATGAAGTGAATGAAAAGTAAATATATTTAGAATTTGCACTAGACTCACACAAAGTCTATATTTTGTATTTGACCGTATAGGACGCCTGTATACACATTAATAAATGAAGCTCAGGCACTACACGCAAAAAGAAAAAAAAAAAAAAATCATACAGACAATGCGATGCATAAATCATTCAGTGTTCTATATACTGCATAAACAGTTTAATATATAAAGCTCATGTAAACTATATACGAATAAAATATAGATTGCACGTGATTTGTGAAGCACTTACATATTGATTAATAATTAAAACGAAGCCCCTAAAGGATTATGTGATTTATGAAGCGCATAGACTGCTTAATATACACATCGCACGTATGCATTAATATGTAAATCACACGTATATCCATACGAAGCAAACATGAAATTATATTTGAAACGTATAGATATGAATCAAGTATTGTTTACTATATGAAGAGATCGCAAAGTGGACGTGATACATGACGCGCCTACACGTTGTTTAATGATATATACACACATATGTTTGAATCCCGTATAGACTGTGCGCGACAGATCAAGTCCATATGAATAAAGCGCGTAACGACTGTGATATACGACGCGCGCGCAGTGGCGCAGCGGTGCCGCAATGACCGCTCCGGTCCTCCGGCGAACACAAACCATTCCTCGGCACTTTAACGCGATAAACTCGTCAAATCACGAGCGAGAAGCCGGCTTAAAGACGACCCTGAAACCAATCGTTACAGCGCAACGCGATAACAGGCGAGCGTCTCATATCGATTCGGGCCGCGGCTGTGTTTTTGTCCTCCTCTTCCTCCTCAATCCCGCGTTACTACAAATATAAACATCCACAGCAGCGCGAGCGTCGCGTATTCAGGCCGCGTCGAGTGTGAGGCCCCGCACGTACCATCAGCTCCACGGTTTTGTCGTCCATGTCCGGATCCATATTATTGTTGTTCTGGTTGAATCCAACCGTGAAAATGGAAACCCGTCGGTGAACCCGAGCGAAGAGAGAAACAACGTACGCCTACAAAACATGGAGTCGCGCGACATTAGAGCAGAATAAGAGTCCCGATCCTCAGCGACGCTCGCGCTGAAAACAAGTGCAGTTGTTGTTTGGATGATACTTTTACTTCATTTTACTTTACTTTCCCATTAAAACGCGAAAAAGAAATGCAAACACTGGGAAGTAAGAATAGACACGGTTAAATGTTCAGCAAAAAATAGTATACAATCAGAAATATAACATGAGCAAAATATAGACAGAAAAGATAATAATAACACTAATAGGAAAACAATTAACTGATTAAAATTTCACAATTTCGTTTTTGATAGCGTACTTCAACATCTTTTTTTTACATTATTGTTCTTATTTAATTTCCCCTAAGAGAAATCAAATTAAATAATAAACATGAACAAGTTTTCTTTTTGATCTGAATCTTTTATTTTGCAAAAGCAGCAACGCTGATTTCCGGTGAAGTGTTAATCGTTGTATCTGGTGTTCAGATCTGCGCTGCCCAGTTGTCACGTGGCTCTGCAAGGAGTGTTTATTGTGTGCGTCTGCGAGGGGGCGGCGCCACCTGCAGCTACTTTAAAATTCAGACACCCTGATTGGTCAAACTAAGATAAGGGGCGGTTGAAGTGAAGCATGCTTTCAGTTGATTGGGTGCTTCTGTTGTTGGGTCTTTCCCCATCAATAGAGAGAGAAAAAAAACCAAATGAACCCACGGACCTCTTTAGGTCTAGCTTTGCAAAGCTAATTCATAATTGTAATATTAATATTAATAGTTAAAGATAAATATTAATAAACCTGCATACATCAAGTCTTTATTTCTTTTTAAATAAATCTTTACTAAAGTGTGCTTGAGATCAGGTTTTCAACCTTTCACCTGCAATGAATCGTCATATGGGATTATCAGGGACCCTAAACCTCTTCTATATATTATCATATATTATTTATATATAATCATGTGAAGGGGAAATACATTTGTTTTTATCACTATAGTAATGTTAAATATATTAGTCAAATTTAAATAAGTAAAATTAATGAATCAAATTTATTTTACTGTTCATCTATCTATCTACTATCCATATACATCTATATCTCTATCTATATTTTTTTATTATTCATATACAGTATGTAAAACGTAAATTGTTTATAAATAGTAAAATGTAATAATCTACAAGCACAAAATAAGATTTAAAGAAACACATTTTTGGGGATTATACAGAGCACAAAACAATAAAACACCAAGAGAAGGTACATTACTTTAGAATCTTCAAATTTATTTTGTTTTCCCCCTATTCATTACAGAAACCCATGTAAAAAATACCACACTGTCATAAAATACAGCAGCAGCAATTGCCAATAATAAAAAAAAAAACACTAAAGGAAGAAAAGTAGTTGTGGATTTATGGTAGAAAAAGTAGGGAGGAAAAGAACGGAGAACGGAGGATAAAAAGAAAAATAAACTTATTTCAAATCGAGTCCAGTCTGAATATAGACGGTCTGAACAGTCTGAAGGGTCCTGCGACTTTATTTCAAAACGAGGAAGAGGATAAACAAATGAGTCTTGTCCAATCAGAACACTCTAGAGGCCAGGGTGTTTAATTATTCATGATCGGCCCTGTCTTTCATTTGACTGACGACACACTTCTTAAACTGTATTTGAGTATTTGGTAAGAAAGATCTACCCCCCCGTGATTCCTCAAATCGTCGTTGATTTCTCTCTAGCTCAGACTCGACTACCTAGTAGTCATCCAAATCAAAAAACTCCTCATCTTCTTCCTGGTATTCCAACCCCTGGAAATCCACTCGGTACCGCAAAATACCTAACAGAGAGATGCATTTTAGTGAGAAATAAACGTTAATGCAACTTTTCACTGACGGACAAATCCAGATTCAGCGTCCGCTCACCTCCGATTCCTCCGAAACCCTTGACGAACTGGGACCCCTCCTGACTTTTATCCGTCACGATCTCCAGAGCCGCTCCGAACTTCTTATAGCTGTTGGCGAACCACTCCAGCAGCGGCATGCACTCGATGAGCTCGTGTTCGTGACCCGTCTGAGCCGCACAACGACATAAACACACGATCAAACATTACACCCGTCACGGCTGTCAAATGTGTAAAAGTGTTATGATAATGCACTGCAAATTACTGCATATCTTCATTTGTTGGCTCTTCTTTACACATGTAAAAAGAAAGGGGGGAAAAAAAAAATAAAAATCATCAAGCAACCAGTGCATTGCCTGACACTCACTGAAGTCATTAAGTCAGAAAAATGTAAAATAAAAAAAATATATAAATAGATTAATAAAAGCAATATAAATGAAATATTAAATAATAAATTATTGAAATGCTAACTTTTGATCTCAAGGGGACTTATAAAAATATTTTATATAAAAGTGGTGCTGACAAAAAAAAAAGAAGTTTGGTAATATCTGAAACAGCACGTTCCATTCACATAAAGAATAGATATTCATTAGCAATTACTCAATTCAGCTTAGTTTTTTTATATAGCACAAATGTAAAAAAAGGAACGAAATTCAGCTATTCTAATCAAATCTGTATATGCAGAAGAAGAGCTGAATTTGCTTTCACAAAATAAAAAATAATGACCACATGAAATAAAACAAACAATTTAGATGAAGACAAACTAAAAAAAAAGAAAAAAAGAAAAAGAAATGTCTTGGGAACCACATGAAATAAACTGGGAAAAAAAGTTGAAATAAAAAGGAAAAAATAGTTACTACATAGAAAATAAATGTGAACTTGTAAAATGGAAATATATAAAATAAATCAAATCTAAATGGTAATAAACAGAGGCCAAAAACAACAAAATTACTTAAAATGCCAATTTTTCTTAAAAAAGAAAATCTAACAATAAAATTTTAAATATGAATAAAAACTACAAAAGCTAAAATAACTGTTTGCTTTCACAGCACAGACACACACACACACACACACCTCTTTGTCTATGAAGTGTGATTTGTCCTTCTCTTGTTCTGTGGTCAGATAAATGACTTTCTCATCTGAAACACACAGCAGTGAGGAGACTTTACAGAAGCACTTCCGCTCGATACAGTCTAATCTCTAACTATCTGTTGAAGCAACAACCCGCAGTAAAAACAAACACTGTCAATGTTAAGAAGTCCTTCAACACAGAAAGCAAAAAAATCTGCCGGGAATAGAGAATATCATCACAAGTATACAACATCTACTATATTGTCACTGGACCGACCAATCAGAAGACACGGACAGTCTACATATATGAACATGTCTCATGCTGAATCAAAATTATTTTAAAAAAGGAACAGTATTTTCTGGTAACACTTTACAACAAGGGTGCGTGAATAATGATGCTTAAATTAATACTTAATTCATCTCATACTAATGATTATTAAACGCGTTAGCTAATTATGAACCAATGAAGGGCTATCTTTAACTATGAATGGATTCATACGGATTCATGGAGGAATGACTACATGTTAGTACATGTTTAATAGTTAATGCATTCATTGATTTCTGTAGAGCAGCCAACTTTGAAATAAATCTAAAGATTTGAATAATAATTTAATAATTAATAAAGTAATCATGATTTGAGCTTTTGACATCTTCAGCTTCGTCATAAACATTATCGCGTGCCCAAGATTAGTTGATCCTCCTCATCAAGTATAGAAAATGACTGATCTTCTCGTTCCCTTTAAACTCACCCTATTGTGACTTATACACAGATAAATAAAAAAAATGGATTAAAATGTCCGTATTACTGTAACAACAAACCAGAGTGCTTTGAGTGTCCCATCAGATGTAAACCCTACACAATGAAGACCAGTTTAAAACTATTACGTTATTGTTTGTTGACAAATCTGTTGGTGGAAACGTCCAATAACTAATTCCAACGAACAATTATTTAATATTTTAGCGTGTAGGGTTTGTTTCTGACGGGGGAAGACTTTCTTAAACCGTATGTGCTCCCTCTGCACGTATAGTCTGTTGTTGCAGGTAACGTTAAGTCCATATGAAATGATGTAAAGAAATAGAAGTACTAACCTTTGCTGTTTGTTGTTGAGAGGACACTTTAGAGCATGCTTAATGGTATTTAATTTGATGATTTTTTTTTTAATGCGTCGTTATTAAACTCATGAACTTATCCACAAGCAAACATCAACTCACGGTGTGTTAAATATGATTTTGGCATGACTTTACTTGAGCGGGCCCAACCACAATGATTTCACTGTTAACTTAGCTTACGGTTCATCTCTCAAACACACGCGGGTACAGGATCATCACGTCTGCATCTGACCGGAGAGTGAACTCTTTCCAGTTTCAGCACTTCTTTAGGAATTGTTCTACAAAGGTTCTTTGTGGGTTTGTTTTTATTTATTTATCCGTGTATAAAACCCAATGATGTTTATGACAAAGCTGAACATGTAATCATAATTTGAGCATCTGACATTATTGATTAAAATTATTATTAAAATCATCGTTCAATTTATTTCAAAGTTAGCATTTCCTATTCCTCAAGGAGGCGGTTTAATTTAGTTTATATACATATATAATCAAACATGTAGTTAAGACTGTCGTTATTCGTCCATAAATCCGTATGACTCCATTCATAGTTAAAGATAGCTCTTCATTAGTTCATAATTAGAGATTTAGTACATCATTATTCATATATACCCTTACAGTTAAGTGTTTCTGATGCATTTAAAATTTAATTATTTTAATCTAAAATTTAAAATTAAAAAAAGTGCCCATTTTAGAATTTCTGATATGATTTAACTTTTGGATTTATAGATTATTTGTGTACCGTTCTCGGAGCCGTTGACCTCCGCGCCGTGCAATTTCAGGACATATCTCATCGTCTCCAAGTTTTCGTAGACGATGAGAATTTCAACGGCTCCCATTTCCAGCGCCTTCAGCGTGTCGTCCACACCGAAACAGTACTTCCCCGTGTCCTGACTGATCTCATCGAAGTACCGCCCTGACACACAGAGAACCGTTATCAATGCATTTACATTTAGTTTACGAAATATTGATTTCTGTGCAAATATATAACTCTTACGATGTCAAGCTTTTCACTTATTTTTGAACAAATAAAATGCACACTATAAATTGAAATGAACTGATCTTGTTTTGTTAATGCAAAAATGTGTTTAAAATAGGCAATAAAAAAAGATCGTTTTGCGGTTATTAAAAATAATAACCTTTAAAAAAGGACCAAATGCATAATGCCAGACAAGTGACAAGTCCAAAATGTACTGGAACGCTCAATTCTATTTTAACTGCTATAATATGATAAAATATGGGCTCTTGCCACCATCAACAACATACTACGATATAAACACATAATATAATTCATTAACAGTGACTCAGAGTTCTGACTCTGAACATTACCATCAACATTTTTTATATGGGTCTTAAAAGTGATAAGGCTTTATTAACAGTATTTAAAAGGCATAGATCACCCAAAACAAATGTTGGTAACCAAACAACTCACTTCCATATATGGAGAAAAAAAAAATACTCTGGAATCAGTGGGGACCATAAAAAGGTTTGGTTAGTGTTCAACAGTAGAAAGAAACTTCGCTTGAGGGCGCTTCTTGTGAACTCTCTCTTTAAGATGCTACATTTGATGAAACTGAATTTAAGGGTTAAGGACTTTCGGGGTTTGCAAGTGCAAAACTTTGTTTGTGTTACTTAATAGCTGTTGGTTATAGAATGATTTCTGAACACAGTTAGGGACCACAGAATTGCATCTTTGTGAGAATCAATATTTACCTATTAATTTTTTCTCCTGAATGAATTTGACATTGGACAGGACCTCAGCGGACAGTTCGATGGCCTGATTGAAGCCGTTTTCTCCTCCGTAAGAGATGTCGACCAGCTTTAACACTTTGGCCTGTAACCTCTGCAACCAATCAGAGACAACAAATGTTAGAAGGACCGACTTCAGCCAATCGCAAACTAACTGGGTGACATCGAATGATAAACTGAGTACAGAACAGCATACTTCTCTTAATATTTTTACATATTGCTCTTAATATTAACATCCATCACATTAACAACCACCATTCGACCCGCTTGCTTTCTTACCGGGTCGAACATGTCTGATTGGCTGAGCTCCGTTTTGAAATCTGCGGATCCGGCCAGCACCAGCCCGGCCACGTTGACTTTATCGTTGGACACGAAGAGCTGCACGGCCGTCTCTGCCACCTTCCTCACATAATTATGTCTCTTTTCCATCCTTAACCGAGCGAAACGCAGCGCAGACTGACCTCCTCTCCCTGAGAGAGAAGATCAGCATCTGTTTATACACTTTTAAATGAATTTTAAATGGGGGGAAATATTATGAAATAAATGTTTTTTCTCAAATACACATTGGGCAGTTACTGATATATTGTCCAGATACACAGTGAGGAGGAGAGTTTGAGTGGCCAAAGATCACATTTTACCAACTCTAACACCGATTCGATGTTTGAACGGCGTAGTCAAGTCACTGTTCAATTACGAAACTGGTTTAAATTTAGCAAAATAAATGGCTACATGCTAAGTGCACTGCAAGCATGTGGGTTTTCTATGAGCCTCAACACAGCGGTTAGATCGAAGTGACGTGTTCTGCTGTGATTACCGTGTTTTTTGGGCAGGTCCACGGTGAATTTGTGCATCACTTCTCTGGTGTTTCCCTGCAGAGTCCCGAACAGAGCTCCGCTACCATCAATGACTATGAATCCAAACTTGCTGTCGTCTGACAATAAGGCCGTCAGAGCCTAGAGAAAGACCCACGATTACACAGCATCAAGTATAATGAGCTTTATGAAACGGACTCGGTTTGGACAGCGATCGTACCTCGGTGTGGAACTTGTTGTCACAGAGATACAGAGAGGTGTTTATAGGTTTGAACGGCTCAAAGTCAATGTTGACTTTCTTCTCCTTGCCTTCTTCTGTCACTATGGTGCCGCAGTAAACCACCAGGCCGTTGTGGGGCACTGCAAACAAAGACCAAAACAGGACGAAACTCCAGATGTATATTTGCTAATGTCTGACGTTCAGCTATAAAAAAAAAAAGTGTGGACTCTGAGATGAACAAACGAGAAATACCGGAGTAGAAACAATACGTCAACATGCAACACTGTGGGAAGCCCATTTCACTTCTGTACACCATTCTGTACTAACTGAGTGACGGTTAGAATAGGATCAGAAAGTACATTTAGAAAGTCAAAATTGAGGGTCATAATGACTTAAAACTGCACCTATGATTATTATGTTAAGGATATATTTAGCCCCTATTGATTTGTCCTTAGAAAGCACACTGTTAGGGCCCTTTCATAAATCTGTTGGCGTAAGAAATAAATTGACAGGCTTTGATCTCAAATCCTTCTTAACGCAGGTGGGTTTGGTCGTGGAGCACAAAACACACACGCACCTTTGTTGTAGAGTTTGAGTCTCTGCTGGACCGAAGTGATGGCTCCCAGCACTGACAGCCGGTTCACTCGACTCTTGATGTTGGACGCCGTACCGAACTCGTCCGCTAACATCTTGGATACTCTGGAGATCTGATCTTTAGGAGGAATGATGAGCGAGATCATGCTGGTCCCGTTACTGCCAGAGAGAGAAGCAAACAACACCGTTATTCATTTACATGAACGAATTTGGCTTTTATCCGGCTACTCGCACTGCAGTGAAGATCTACACTCGATCACTTCATGCATTCCCTGGGACTCAAATATGAATACTCGAATATGACTGTTCTGAACTGGTGGAGACACAGGAATTGATATTCAGCCTAATAAAACCAAACTGACAAATTACTGTCAATCAACCAGATTATAGAAAGAAAAACGCTACCTACTAAGTAGCCTTTTAAGGCAGGATCCTAACTCAAAAGGTGGCAGATTTGGATCACTACATAGTCATCAATACTTAATTTGAATAACAACAGAAACCTTGTTATGTTCAACACACAGAAATATTAAGTACTTTATAACTGCAAAAAAAAAAAAAAGTGCACAAATTATTTTCACTGCTAGTCAATAGGTCAAACAACTAAGAACTGACAAGTATCATAAACATAAAATATTTAAGTAAAAAAGAAATTCAACACAACATTGGCATTTGTACACAATTCTTCTGTAATGCAACATTTCCAGATTAAACATTTTTAACGAGGTAAAAGGACACGAACAGACCACATCTCTCTCAAATCTTTCATTATTTGCCAGCACTTGAAAGTCTTGATTTTTTCAATTGTGTTTTGTACGCATTAAGTGCATTAACAAACTGGAGAAAGATGCGATATAGAAACAGACTTCATTTTGAAATTTATAGTCAATTTTACAAAAAAAAAAAGGGTCACGGATGACACGACAACATTTTGGTGTCCGCATTAAATTCAAATCACAGAAGTGATTATATATACACAAGGAAAGCATATCAAATGCAAGCAGAGTGTCTACTTCAATGGCATTGAATGATTTTAGATCTAAATATGACTAATACTTTTGTTATATGATCTATTGTTACACTGAATGAAATTTTAGTGGGTAGCTTCTGTAAATGTCATTATTTTTTGCTCAGAAAAAAATTAAAAAAAAAATCTAAAACAGGACGCATTAAAATGTCCAAAAATATTAAAACTTGCCCTTGACCCAACTACAAAGAATCAGCAAGTAACCGTTCAGTAGAAAGACTGAAATGCCATTTTCTGGTAAAACATTCTCTAATAATCTGTTTTACTTACAAAAAAAATTGTATTATTTGACTTTCGGTGCATTCTGGGATCGCCTTCTCGGTATGTTACGGATCAACTATCGCAGAGAGTCACAAAGAGGTCAAACGACTCAGTATTATCAGCTGGCAAAAGTGGCATTTCTAGAGTAACTCGCACACAAACCGACTTCAGTCGCTGGGTTTACACCAACCACACCGAGTTATCAGGGTCACACTGGTGACAAAACACAGGCCAACCAGCACGCTCCGCTTTATTTACACACACACACACACACACGTGGCATGAAGGTCAGCGGCACGCAAGCATGAAAACAAAGAGTTTCAGTTTCTGATGTGGGATTCTGATTTCGTGCCTGTGAGCATTAATTTCTCTTATCTCATGCGCACATACACACACAAGTTACCCTCGAGTGCAGGTCTGTATTGTTGTGACGCTCAACATAACAGAATAACGGAATGAAATATCACGCCGGGGACGCATTCGCAGGCTCTCTCGGCGGTTCCTCCTCGGACGTACCTGCTGTGCCCTCACGGACCCGCATTCGTCATCCGGGAAAAGCTATCTCTGTTTCAAAACTCACAGCGAAACGCCTGCCAAGAAGTAGGCTGCAAGATCAAATCCAGCAAAAGCTGACCATGAACGATCGCAACCGCGTCCTTGAGCTAGACTCTTATCCGAACCTATAATAAATGCGCCGCGTGATTAATGTGCGATTATAGTCATTATGAGGCACAAAACGTACCTGTTTGAAACTCGCTGCGATTCAAAACTCAAACACACACACACACACAGGTTGAAGTGAAGTATCTGACACCATCATGAGAGCTTGCCCGGCCCTGTGGCTGGACTAACCTGTCATTACAGCCGTTTACCTCATACTTCAGCATTTAGGATAAGGAAAATAAAAACACATTAAGTTGAACTGTGTGTGTTTGTGTGTGTATCCTTCATCCCTTCTGCTCCAGATATGAATTACATAATATATATGTGACACTCGACCATTGTTATGCCACATGGATACATTTGTAGTAATATCCAACAAATACATTTGTAGTAATATCCAACATATATATATATATATATATATATATATATATATATATATATATATATAGGTCAAAATGATCTATTTCTCTCTGATCGAAGTAAAGATCATGTTCTATGAAGATATTACATAAACACATCAAAAAGTCATTTTTGATTGCTGAGGACTTCATTCGGACAACTTTAGAAGAGATTTTCTCAAATATCTCTGTCAAATACCGTCCTGTCCTCACAAACCGCGTATCAGTGGAAAGCTTATTTATTCAGCTTTTATATGAAGATTTCCTATCGAGTACAAAAAGGGCCCTCCTGGCTGGTTTCGTGATCTAGAGTCACATATTCGTCAGCCGTACCGGTCTCAGTTCTTATAAATACATGTGTTGACATGTAATAAATACGTCTTTGTGCGGCTCGTAACTCTAACCTTCCGGTTCACGGTCCACACGTCGAGCACTAAACGAACGCGACATCAAAACGCTTTCCTAACCCCGTTAAACGCTTCCAAACAGCGCGTCTCACCCTCTCGCCGCTTGCAGACTCTTGATGAGTTTCTTGATCTTCCAGATCTCCACATTTCTGTCCGACGCGCTCGGGTCATCAGCCATCTTCAGTCCTACAAGAGCAGAAAGAAAGTGCCGTTAAAACCGGTACCGACCTGACCTGAGCGCGCGTGCATGCGTGCTAGCGCCGGTGATCGGCGACTGGGCGTCCCTTTTAGCTCTTCAAGGCCGCGCTAACTATAAGTACCACAAAGTACCACGATATTACCCTAATTTCTGACACGTACCCCGGAGCTATTATTCTATTCTTTGAAGTACCGCATGAACAGTGTGGCACACGTCGAAGTACTCCAGATACTCTTTAAAAGCCTACGTAAACCTGTACGTAAGACATTTGTCGGTTATAAATACCTGACTGTCTCTCTCCGGTCCGCCGGTTTCGGTGAGTCGGTCTCTTCCACCCGCGTCACGCCGCCGCCGGTTCCTGCGGATACACGTGGGAGGAGGAGCTTCAGCGCGTTCACTTCCTAGTTACCTGCCTAGAAACCATTGGGCGCCACGTGAGTGCAGCGGGTTTCCGTGAGACTTACAGCGTCTTTTCCTGCAGGGGGCGCTCTGTGGCCCAGAATCGCCGCCGAAACACAGTCAAATCATTAAAAATAACAAATACCTATCGACGGTCCTTCAGCAGCAGGGCTGAACAACAAAACGCACACGTGGATAATAAAACAAGTGGAGTTTATACACATTGAATTGACACAAGACAGCGGAGAGTTATTTGAAAGGCTATAGAAATGCGTGTAGATATTACATCCGGGCCAAGTTAAGCCCCGCCCACCTTATATTGGCGTTCCATTCTATCCGCTTATTCGCTTCTGGTCAACGCGGCGTTCTGATTGGCTAAGAGTTGCGTCGAAAAGCGGAAATAAGCACAATTTAACCGCGAAGGAGTGCATAATAAATGTTTTTTTTGTAATATTGTATTGTATTGTATTTATATATTGTAGACGATATAATCTAAGTACGTGTAAAACGATATTAATACACAAGAATAAGAAGAAGAGGAAGAGGAAGGTTAGCCTAGCTCCACAGTACTTTCAGTCTTTCCCGGTGATTTTATTTAAAGACGTAGTCACTAAATGAATACATTATAACACGCAATATATAAAAACGATATGAGCGTATGTAATGTCGTAACCTGTCTATTTAGCTCATTTTATTCGTTGAAAAGGCGATATAACGTCTCCGTTTGTCGTGTGGTGCGTCTCACATCCAGCAGAGGGAGACATCGTCTCTCAAATATATTTCACAATTTATCGCTCCGTGAAAACCCTGACCTCAAACACAAACAAGC
>NC_056712.1:8374332-8469332 GCF_018831695.1 Puntigrus tetrazona
TCTCCCCAAACGGCTCGAGCAGGAGCAGGTCTAATCTGGTTTGCTCTTCCTCCGTCGTTTCATTGGATGTTGTGGGGTAATTTTAGAGGCCTTTTGGGCCGCCTCGCGTCCAAGTCAGAAACTCCGGCCAACAGATTTGTTCCAAATGGAAAAGCTCGGTAGCAGATGACTCTGAGAGGAATGATAGATCGTTGCGGGGGAGACGCGCTCTTTCAGGCCTTGCCAGGATCTCCTGGCAGAGAGGATGCTGGGTAACGGGCAGAATTCGTGCTTCAGGTATGCAAATGTGTCTTAAGAGCAGATGACCTCCTTTAGTCGTGTCGGTTCACACAAAAAAAAATCCCGTGAGGCAGCAGTTTCGGGAACGCTGTCTTTTCTCTCCTCAGACATCAGTCTGAATGTCACACGCCAGCCGTCAACATGAAGAGATCAAATGGAGACTAATAGCTGCCGTCTGCGGAGGAACTGATGCGATTACGTGTCAACAACAGCGCGTCTCTCCAGCTGTCGCTAATTGATCGGACGTGATTTCTCGTCATTCCTGCAGGGAGATCTCGCCGCCGTGGTTACGCTTCGGGATTAGGGTCAAAGGTCACGAGGATCGGCGCCGCTTTATAAAATGCGGATCGTTTCAAATCGGCTTCGAAGGAATAGACAGGAAAACTATCATTTAAATTGAATATATGAAATACAGCAGCCATAGAGGACAATATTGCAGTTACTTAACTCGATTCGGTTTGATCTTGAATCGGTTATGTTCAATAACAGTCTCAAGGTGGCACATTTAATCAATTATCAAACAGATCAATATTCAATTCTGTTTAGTTCAAAAACGGTTGATGTTGCAAAGTTCATCAATTATGAAGAAACTGCATCCGTAAAGCTGTTCCACGGAGCATTAGTGTCATTATTCAGCTCAGTTCAGTTCAGTGGTGATTCAGTTCAGTTCAGTGTGTTAAAACTTCATCAATACTGAAAGAGACCGAATTTCAGCACAAGCAGCTCTACTCAAGACTTAACTCGGCGTGTATTCTGTTATATATTGTCTTTTAAAGTCACAGTTAGAAGTAGATTAACAGTCAAGACATTACGTTCCTCTGTAATTATAATGGTTTCAGAAAAGAAACCTATCCTTAATTATTTAGGAACTGATTAGTAATTTGCCACTGACATTCATCAATCCTCTGTGTGGCCTCATGGGATAGTAACGTGTCCATCGCACTTCAGAAACACTGCAGAAGTGCTAGGACATCCAGCTATTTGCCATAAGTACTATGAATCGAGTACTGCTTTTGTCACATACTGTTTTTTTGCCTGCTACGTTGAAGAGAAGACCGTTGTTTGAATCCCGTTGATCTTAAGGCCGGATGTCAAAGGTCAGAGTGAGCGAATGATTCAAGGTTAACATTTGTTTTAGTTCCAAGTGTGTGTAAAAAAAAAGACCCATAAAGCTGTAAAATCTGACAGGACAGAAACTGTTGACTCACCTGAATCTCTCTCTCACACACACACACACACACACACACACACACACACACACACACTGCCACTGTTCCAGTCTGCTCTAGTTTCCATACGCAGCCATCTGCTATTACAGTATTCACTCAAAAAAGGGCTAAATTTATTGGATTATTATATAAAAAAAATCCCATGCATTTAGGTTACAGTTTTAACAAGCTAATCAATTTTATGTAATACATATTTGTCAGTTATATATCAATGAAAAACTCGAAATAAATACATGCATTGTTTATTAACTATTTGCATCTATTTCGTTTAAATAAAAAAAATCACCAATGCTTGGCAACATTTAATCGCATCCAAAATAAAAGTTTATATAATATGTGCGTGTACTGTGTATGTATATAAAGACACACATACAGTATGTATTATGAAAAACATTTATGTATTTATGTAACATATATACATATATACATGCATACACACACATATATTATGTACCCAAAAACCTTTTAGATGTGATTAACTAAAAGAATTAGAATCAGTTCATTGCAAAAATTCTATTACTGTAATTAAAAAGGAAGAACGAGATGGAAGCAAACTGGATTTAGCGATGATAAAAATTAAACCTTGTTATTTAAAAAAATTTTAGTACTTTTGCACTAATCTGTTTCATTGAAGTAAGAGTGACATTAGGTTTTGTATTAAATCTGCATAATCCAAACGCATGGAAAATGTAAATGGAATTCAAATGCATAAGTCATATATTTTAGGCCTAAACATAAGTATAAATTGCTTGGCATTTTCCGAAGACATTTCTTTCTAGGTTGCATGTTTATCAGTGAAGCAGCATGATAGCCCGTGCTGCTGGTTTTAGTGCGCCCAGCTCTCTGAGGATGTTATTTGTCGATCAGGTGGATGCGGATGTGTGTCTGGGTTATTTCAGGGGTGAGAGACGACATCCGCTCGGCTTTCAGGCTTGAGTTGACGATGCCTTCAGACCGATATAATCCCTCCGGGGACCCCGGCGCACTTCTTACACTCACTGAATCACGTCTTCCAGGAAACTCAATGAAAACTCTCCCTCAACTCAAACACGCCGGCTCTGAGTCGTGTGACAGGGCAGCATGAAAATGTTATGCCTCCACAGACTCGTCGTGTAGCACGTCTTTGAGCTGCTTTAACTGCAGACAGGACTCGGTCTGAACTCTGCTGAAAGTTCTTTGGAATCCGGTTGTGTTTAGGAGCCTTTGTTCGGATCTGTTGATTTATTTAAACACGCATTCAAATTGCTTCCATAAAATATAGACTAGGTGTGCTACAGAAGAAATAAAAAATACATGGCCGCTGGTGAGCAGAAATGTAAAATCCAAAAATGTCAAGGTGCTTGTAGTGAAAGCCTTTAATAAATTGGCTCAGGCGTTAGTTTTAATGATCAGAGCCCGGTTTTGCTTTGGAATGTTTTGAATTTACATTAAAAATGCTGTTCAAGCAGATACAGACATGTTTTTAAATCCTTGAATTAAAATGTGAGGTGTTAAGAAAAAAAATATCTAGGTGGCGTACCCATCCTGAGTTTGTAAAAATCTACGATTATTGTTTCAAAATTTTATAAATAATTAATTTTATTAATAAAACGTAAACACACACAAATATATATATATATATATATATATATATATATATATATATATATATATATATATATATATGTATATTTCTAAAATAAATATTTAATATATATTATATGTATAAATAATATGAATATACACATGCATGTAAATATTTTCAACATATATACTGTGTGTCTGTGTATTTATATATATATATATATATATATATATATATATATATATATATATATGTACTGTATATTGTTTTTTTTTTAAATATGTAAGGTATAATCCTATTTGTATAAACGTAACATCAAAGGCAGACTATTTTTGCCAAATATAATAAGAATAGTATTCAGAATTCTTGAGATCATAAAAATGTCTTATGTTTATTATTATTATTATTATTATGATATAAAAACAGTGAAGTAGCTGTTTAAAAATATAAATATTTTATTTGCATATTGCATTTTATTGGCTAAATTGAAAATAAAAAAACAAAAAGTAAAGCAGTTCTAACAACGTGACATATTCATTTTAAACTATGGATTTTTCCTGGTTATGATCTCAAACATCCTTATTTGTCATTGATCTTGTGTGTGTGTGTGTGTGTGTTTTCTTCACTCTTAATCTCCATGAGATCATTCCTGTCACATCTGACGAGAGCTGCTTTATGCTTCAGCTCTGAAATATTAAGTGGATTAATGAAGAATTTAAGAGCGTCGGTGTCATAAATATAAATAGGAGTTTTACAGACAGTTGAGATCAGGCCAGTGCATGCAGGCTGGGTTTGCCGTGACACTGCTGCAGGCGTGTGTGTGTGTGTGTGTGTGTGTGTGCGTATTTCAAGCAGCGAAGGTCAAACACGAGGGAAAGCAGAAGTTCTGTGCCTTTTAGGCTTGACTGACAGGCTGAATAAGGCAGTTATTCTGCTTTAATATGGCAGTGTGGGAAGAGCAGCACGTCCTCTAGTGGTTAGTGTATCTGATCTGAGCGAGAAACACCTGCCGTCTTCATCATTAGTGCAGAAAACCTCCTCACAATCCACTTTTCAATATGAATGAGATCGTGCTAGTGATATTCACCAAGGCAAAGATTAGCACATGGAAATGATGAGGGATTTTTCCAAACTCTAAAATTTAATTTCAAATTAAAGTTCAGTGTGTGTGTGTGTGTGTGTGTGTGTGTGTGTGTGTCGTCCTGCAATACTTAGAGACTAGATGATCAGGACTCCTCTCACACTTGGAAGCTTATGTTCACAAAAAAAGTAGATGAATCCATCATTAAAAGATAAAAATAATAATTATGACAAAAGGTTGAACTTATGAGATAAAAAAAAGTCTACATTTTGAGATAAACTAAAATTATGAGATAAAATGTAATAATTATAACAAAATGTTGAAATTGTGAAATAAGAAAATGCTTAAAATATGACATATTAAGTGATAATTATACATATGAAAGTGGAAAATCACTAAATATTTGAGAAATTATGAGATAAATGTTGAATTTATGATGAAGAGATGAAATTATGGGGTAGTCATAATTGTAATAAAGTTAAAATTAAGTCAAAATTGTGAGTTGAAATTATGGAGATCATTAAATAAATTAGATAAATAGACCAAATTATGAGATAAATTGACACTGAAAAAATATTGCTGAAATTGAGAAATTCAGTTTTGAGATAAAAAGTTAAGCTGACAAAGTTGTGACACAAAAATTCTTAAAAACTTACGAGATCAATATGAAATACAACACTGATATTATCATTGTTATTGAGTTAAAAATTCCAAATTATGAGCTAAACAGTTTCATCTGTATTCAAAAAGATGGGAAATGGTAGGATAAAAGTGTGTGGAAATTATGGGGAAATGGACAGTCAATTTCTTTGTTGCTTTTGGCATAATAATACGTCAAAAACTATTTTTTTATGTTGCGGAAACTGGACGCAAAAATCAAGTTCCATTCATCACATGAATCCCCATCATATTGGCCCATAATAGAGGGAAATAATAGACTAATGCTAATTGCTGTCTCACGCATAGAGGGAACACACGTTCTGGCATATGTTGCAGCTACCCACAATCCCTCTGGAGACCTCTGAAACATCTCTCTTGTTTTCTGACGGACTCTGAAAGGGGACAAATTGACATGTTGAATGCAGGTATTTTAAGGAGTCCAGATGGTACAAATTCCCATGCTACCGTCTGTAAATAAACTCCACGGCCGCTGTCAGCTCCAAATTGCTTTTATCGGAGGTGAGGAGCCGAGAGTGAGGAGATCCCACTTCAATAAAGATTTCTGGAACGAGAGGAACATTCTAGAATCCCACTGAAACCATATCGGTTAGCACGTCCTAAATGGAGTGAGACGAGAGAAACGAGAGGGAGAGAGGACGAGTGGGCGACGCAGACGCTCAGGAAGAGTGACTGACAAAATAATGGATTTTTCTGCCGGCCTAATGAATTAAAGCGTATAAATCGGGTCTTATGAAATCAATGGGTGAATAAAGCTTATCAAATGAAGACAAAGGAACAGCGTCTGCCGTGTCCGCTGGAGATCATTAGCTTTGAAGGATGCGCGGCGTTCTGAGGGCGTATCTATGGGAAATAGAGCCTCAGACATCAATCGATACGAGGAGATCATTGATGATATTAAGGCTGCCGAGTTACGCTGGACGGATCGGATTTTTCTAGATGAGAGCCATATTTCAACCTGCCCCGACAAACGTCCAAACAGAGAGTCTTGATACATGCCGATGACAGAGGACGAACGTCAGCATGAAAATAATATTCAACACGTTCGCTTTCTAACGGTGTGTTATAGATCCCGTTGGAAATAATTCATCTGGACAAAAAAAGAAAACGAAAGTCCGGCCTTGGCCTAAATATAGAAATTGATTTTCTGGTGAAACAGGCAAACTTAAAAAGTTACAATTAGGAGATAAAAAGTTCAGACATTTATCCCGCTTGTTAAAAACCATAGTGGAAATGATCAAATGCTAATTTGAAATATAAAGTTGAAATTAAAGTCAAAATTATGAGATAAAAAGGTGACATGAGATAAAAAGAGATGATGTTAAATGATGAGATGTAAAGGTAAAACGTATGAAATATAAAGTTAAAGTGAGGATTTATCCAGGCATTTATCTCACTTGAATAAAACAATGATCAAATACTAAATTTAAATGATGAGATAAAATGATAAAATATTTCACGAGATGAAAGATCTAAATTATGATACTTGATATATGAGTATAAATGATAAAATACTAATTCAAAATGATAACAAGATTCTGTTATAAAGTACTTAAGGAATAAAAATGCAACATTATGAGATAAAGAAAGTCTGAAATTATGAGACGATAACTTTCCAGGCGTCTTGCCTGAACAAAACAACAGTAGAATGTAGATGTAGCAGTATTATGAGATATAAAATGATTAGATTTAAAGTTGATGGAATAATGACTTTCATCCATTTAAAAGTCATCCTTGCAGTCCTCTTAATCTGCCTTCACTTTTGAGTGCACTGCATTTCATCCTTCAACATCCAGTCAACTGATGCACACAACCAAACTTCTCTATACTCTATATTTCTCTTTTAACCCATTACACTCGGATGCACATCACTGTATGGAAGGAACGCTGCGACTTGATTTTAAATGGACAAATCAAGGTCAAGCATTTGCTGATGGGTTTAAACGACAAGATCTGACATGTTCAAAAACCACTAATGGAACTGAACTCTACGACCAGTTCCATCACATTCATAACGGTGACCAGTTCTCGAACCTTGTGTGGACTCACGAGCAGAAAAGAGCTGCACAGATGGAGAAGAACTGGACGAGGACAAACTCCAGTTTTATTCAGACAAACAATTTCTCAAGGAACCATTTTACAGCTAAAACTAAAAATAAAAAAGAAAGAGAGAAAGAGAGAAAGAGAGAGAGAGAGAGAGAGAAGGAGAAAAGAGAGAAACCAAACAAACCAAACAAATCAGCCCAGAACAAGAACATTCCACTGGGACTCTCGATCAGGATTCAGGGAAATGACGGGAAAACACCAGAACAGAGAGAAACCACCGGAGCGGTGCCGGCATTCGGCCGGAGAAACACGTCAAAGCCAACAGCTTCACTTCTCAGACCTGACCCAGACCTGGAGACTGGTTTTTGAGATCGTAGTGCTTGTTTTGTGGTTTTAGTGATTTCTGAGCACATAGCGTGTAAAATACACTCAGAAAAAAAAAAAACGATTTCGACGATGGGTTTCACAGCAAAGCCACGGAAGAACAATTTGCGGTTTCTAGAAGAACCTTTAACATCTGTGGAAGGTTCTCCACTGGACCATCGACGCCGATGCAGAACTTGTAGTTTTAAGAGCTCAGATTCGTTTCAGTAACTTAATTTCATCTCGTTTTTCTGTTAAAAAGCCGCGCTGGGTCGGACTGAACAACGAATCCGGTGCGAACAGCGGCACTGCGACGGTGGAAAGAGAGAGAGACGGACAGATAGAGGGACAGAGGAGGGTCTGTACACTGAACTCAGGACCACAGGAGGGTTTTTACACATCCAGACTCAGGCAAGGCAAATGGACGAAGCCACATGACGTCATTAATTACATCTCCGGTTGAACATTCAGCATTTTTCTTGTTTTTTACACATTAATTATTGTCTTTACAGAGTAAAAAATATAGAGAATTAACAAAGGAAACTCTTGCAAATATGGCCATCGACTGTTTCATCTGTAGCTGCAGGTGTGAGCGGTCGGATCACCTGTGTGTGTGTGTGAGTGTGTGAGTGTGTGTTTGCGGTAAAATATGTGAAAACATCGTGACAAAGCTTTTATTGCACCTTTGTACAGGAGCGAAGCAGGCAGAGGCGGGACGGGCCGGGGGAAGTTTACAGTTGCAGGCCAGGCATCAGACACACAGCAGCACTAGAGGAGGGGAGAGGTCACCTCAAAGGTCAAAGGTCATTGTTATCGTCAGAAGTCCATGATGCAGTTCTGCAGAGATCAGATACGGGGTGTGTGTGTGTGTGTGTGTGTGTGTGTGTGTGTGTGATGCTCTCAGCTTATCACGATAACAACTGATTTCATCTAAGAATATGATCGATAGACAGAGAGAGAGAGAGAGAGAGAGAGAGAGAGAGAGAGAGAGAGACAGAATGAAAGAAGGATGCACTTCCTGTAGCTTGAAGCTCATATTTGAGAAGAGGGCTGCACGATTAAACAAAACAAAAGCAAAATCACAGTATGGCTTAGTTCAAAACAGGCTGTGATTTAGTTAAAATATAAATGCGCCGTGTGTTTCAAAGTTAAACGTGCTGTGTTAATTTACACATGAGCGGCTCAAAAAAAAGTCTTTCTGCCAAAATAAAAGCTTTAATGTTAAATAAATCAATCAAGAAAGCCATAAACAGCACTGTCATTTTTATAGTTATTATTATTTAGGACAATACAATAATTATATTATTTCCTTAAATATACATTTTAGTATTCCACACCGATTTCATTTAATACTGCATATAATATTTCATAAATATCTGAAACCGTGCAGCCCTGTTTTAGTGTATCCAAAGAAAAAAAACATAACTGTGTTGTTCCAAACCTGAAAGATTTTGTATTCCCGCAGCTCTCAAATCTCTCCAATTACATGAAAACCAATGGCCTCCGCTGCCAAGTCTCACCTTTTAATCATATTAATAAAAAAATACAAATCTAAAACCCAACACGAATGCAATTCTTTTAATGAAAAGTTCTTATGGTTGTTTTTCCACTGTAAAGAACCTTTTGTGGAATAGATGTTGAAGGTTCTTAGTGGATCCACTGATGACAACAAAGAATGTTTCAGTTTACGCTTATATGTTTGTTAGTTTTTTGCATTTTCTTTAGTCATGAACTTTTCCTGTTCCTACAGGTTTAGAACAACACCGCTGTCCTTAAAAGATTTCTTCCAGATTATTCACTCCTCTTGATCTGTTAAATGTGTCTCCTACTCCTGGGAATGAAAAGGTGCAGTGAGGGAACAAAAAAAGAATAGAATAAAAAGGTGTTAGGAAGCCGTAAGCCCATCAGTTCGTTCCTCTGTTACCCATAATCCCTCAGGAGCACCCAGAAACTTCCCCTCTGGGCGCAAAACGCCTCGTATAATCCATCTGCAGCACTGTCTATGATCACCGAGCGAGACGTCTCCTTCTGCGGAGAACTCGCCGCCGACACGAGCGAGAAAAGACATGCCAGGAAGATGAGAAAGGAGTGTGTGAATATAGTCAGAGGAACAGAACTAAGCTGCTGTGATCTGATATCAGCACTAAACTCTTTAAGGATCGCGGATCATCCGATCCGGTCTAACAGCGGCGTATCTCCTCTATAGGAGCCGAGCGGGGGATTGCGGGTTTGCTGAGCAAGTGAGATGGGCAAAAAACCGTATGCAAATCAAAAAACAGCAAGCAAGAGGTTAGCCTAAAACCTCACGCGTGCTTATAAAACTGTTTAAGCTCGACGTATCCAACTATTCTGATCAAACGAAGAATGCCGAATGAGACGAAGATTGGAGGCGGACGTGACTCCAGGGCCCGGAGTCTCACGGATGCGCTAACGACGGCAAATTCATCCGCCAGACAGCCGTCACGCCGCTTCATTCGCCTTCTGTTTTTCTGGAACGGTTTGAAAAGGTCAGGCGGACGAGCCGTTTGATCGCTTCTGAATTCTGTCGAGCCCAAACTCTCCAGCTTCAGAGAACCGATCGCACGGAGAGCCGACGCAAAGGTCGCGACCCAGCTTAAACGCTCGGAGACGGCGATAGAAAAACGAGCCGCGGTGAAGGACTCGGGAACTAAATCATCAGCCGAAGACGACAAACAAAGGGACGAGATCGGGCTCGCGTCACGTCGCAATTGCTGCAATTACCAGATTCAGCTCGCGCGCTTGGACGCAGATGCTTTTTCTTACTGTGGCATCCGCGGTAGCAAATACGTGAACGAGACTTTTGCAAAACGTTGAAAAACTAAGAAAAGGCTCCAGGCGAGACCGCCTGCAATATAACGGAAATCTTTTCAAACGAGCAGTCGAATAACTTTAGTCATTTTGTCACTATGGTAAACACCGCAAAAAGTGCTGTTCTTCCTGTTCTTGTTTTATCTTGTTTTCCAGTATAAACATGGGAATACACTTAAATCGATTTAAACTTCAATCCACAATGACACATTAAGGTTTCTATGCTTAGATTTGAAAAGCTTAAAGTTTATACGCTCGAAAAAAGAACAACTCTCTGCTAATGGGGTCAGAGAAATAAACACGCGAGATGATTTTTCTGACCCCGTTTGCTCTTGTTTACAGCGTAAACTCACTCGAGTCTTGTTTTCAGAGAAATTTGGCAAAATGAAGCGGGTTTACACTTAAAAGAAGAACAAATGTCTGCCATTAAGGTTAGAAAAATAATATTGAAGTCAGGTTCATTAAAATAAAGATTATTTTTCTGACTCCACTGGCAGATGTTTTTCTCCTTTCAAGCGTAAACTCAATATCTTATGTCATTCGGCGTAGCAAGTAAATAAAAAACAAAACAGAACTAAAGCTGCAAAAATATTATTTAATATAATATCATTTTAAAATGTAAAAAATATTAATTATAAAAAATAAAAGTGCACTAACTTCAATAAGAAATTAATTTTGGTCATTGAAATTAAGCTGAAATAAAATAAAATATAAACACGTTGTATTTGCATTAATTGAAATATACTGAATAAGAGCAGTGCTTTTTTGCAGTGAAGTTCACAGTCGCATGCATGGGATTTGTTTCTTATAATTACAGTAATTGTGAACTGACGTGAAAGCAGCATGAAGTCAAGCACACACAACCCGACTGAAGCTCATCGCTCATCTACGCTGTTTCTTGTGTTGTTTTTGTGCACATTGTACTCGACTAATCACGGCCTACATGCATTAATTACAAGATCATCCCGCACAAACTCTCTCTCATTCTCCTGCAAACTCGTTCACACAAAAGGAAGGGCTTCGGGTCGTTTCTGCATGCAGAAAAAAAGTAAGCGAAACCAAAAAACGTTTCGATTTCAGATTTGAACCGTAGTATTGTAGCAACAGTGACGAGTTGTAGCGCGTTTCACGCGGAGCGAACATCAACGCTATGATCCGCAACCTCTTGTGTCAGATTTAAAACATGAAAGTGTGATGAGCTTCGGTGTTGTAGTGCGCGTTTGGCTTAAGCCCACCTAAACCTCGCCCTTGAAGGTCTCCGACGTCGACTCCTGCATTCAGCAGTGGCGTTCATGCATATCACCACTGAGAACGAACCCTTTAAAAACATCCTAAGTAGAACTGGTATGAAGCCCCCGAAATGCTGAACAATCTCGTCATGCACGTCTACCGTCTAGAGCCGGTCTAGAATACGCTAGAGAGCGATCCAGGAGAGTTTGAACGAGGGAAAACAGAGGACAGAACGTGAAGAGGCGGCTGAGGAGAGAGAGAGAGAGAGAGAGAGAATGAGAAGGACAAGATCAGATCCGGAATGAGAAGAGGGGGGCGTGTCTGAGGGGGCGGAGCTGGAATGGCTTCAGAACTGTGCATTTTAACATGGGTCCCTGGTTAATTAGCGGAAGATGGGTGGGCGGAGCTACCAGACGTAGCCCATCTCGTCGTCCTCTGCGTCTTCGTCATCCTCGATCGCCCCGCGGGGGTGGAGTCGCCCCCGCCTCTCTTTCTGTCGGCCCCGCCCACGCTGCGGAGACTCCTCCTCCTGATCGTCCAGTAGAATCACAGCGCCGCCACCGCTGCCGCCGAAATCTCCAGACGTCTCCTGATCCTCCTCTACACACACACAGAGGCAGATGAAAGGGAAGGTGTCAGGCGGATAGATAGCGGGTGTGCGTGTGTGTTCTGAGGAAGATCATTTATTATATATAAAATATGATATTTTATACATTTTGACAGAGAACTCAAGAAACACTATTGAATAATGCAGCTTCAGATGTCAGAGTTTGCTGCAGGAATCGGAATGCATGTGTATATATCAATGTTGAAATTAAAGGCCTTTCAAAGCAAGTTATGCCAAATAAAATATCAAATATAAAGATTCTGAATGAAAATTCTAAATGTTAAATTGACAACTAACCTGAAATTAGATGAAGTACCTAGATTATTAAAACTAAGACCGAAATAAAATAAACTAAATTTATAAATATATATAATAATATAATATATATAAATATATATAATAATATAATATATATATATATATATATATGTTAAAATATTTAAAAATGTACACATAATAATGGGCATATACAATTAATAAAGTTGTTAAAACCACTTTTCAGTCATTTCAGTAACTGAAATAAAGGTAAAAACTAATAAAATAAATGAAATACAGTATAATACTATAATACTATATATATAATTTATATATATATATATATATAATACTATATATATATTAAAAAATATTCCTAGCATAATATATTTACTAGAAATATTATATATGTACTAGAAATTTTGCTTTGACTGTTATAGATGTGCTAGAAATGTTGCTTTGAAGTATTAAAATTACTAATAGTAAACAGAAAAAATTAAAGCTATACAGAAATTTAAAAAATAAAATCTAAAATCATAACAAAATCACAAACACAACAAATACGCTTAAAACTATTTTACTATTAAATAAAGCTTAATTATATACATTAGGTCAAAAATGTAGACTGAAATGAACTCACTGAAGTCAATAAAAATAAAACTATACATGGGGGGAAAAAAAGACAGAAAAAGTACCAAAAAATTACTAAAACTAACTGAATCGAAAGCTGAAAAAAGCCTGCAATCACCAGCAGGACCTGCTGTAAAAAAAACATTAAAGCACTATTTTTGTGTAGATCACAGTTTTATATGCTAAGTAATTAAATAGATTGATGCACCAAAATAAAATATGAAGTGACAAAAGAGCGAGGTGCAAATTGCTTTGAGCAGTATGAATAAATACTCCCTAGACGACACTTAAGTGAGAGTGATGTGTGACGCAGGCTGTGTGTGTGTGTTTTAGTGTGTACCACAGGTAGGGTTTCCCTGTCTGCGGGATCCTGCGATCTCATTGCCGTATTTGTCCACACACCAGCACTGACCGGTGCTGCCATGACACTGAGTGGCCTTAAAATACCCGTCCTCAGAACAGCGCGGCACATACGCCCCTACAAACACACACACACACGATTACAATTCATTTCATGTTGGACTCAGGGGGAGGAGCTAACAGCTGCTCATCAAGTCCACCCACCTATCAGAGTCTTCCTCCGACTCTGAGAATGAATCCTGTTCATCTCGTTCTGACACGGCATGCCTGGAGAAACACATTTATCACTTTTCTAATTCAAATTACGCTCGTCCCCTATTGTGAAACGCTCCCCAGTGTCATGTGTATGTATAAAGTCCTGTAACTCACCGTCGGGTTTCTGGAAACAGTAGCACCACTCGTTGTTGGACAGCTTTCCGTCTTTGAAGGAGTCGCAGGAGTTGAACAGAGGCCGCATGCACAGTTCGTATTTGTCGAGGTAAATGGCGCTGAGCTCTGATTGGTCGAGCAGAAGGTCGTAGTTCATGTCCAGCTTGTTGAACATCCACCCGAGAGAATCTTTACAGATGGGCAAAATGCTGGTGTCGAAACCTACAGGACAGAGAGAGAGAGACAGTCAGGATCATTAATAATCATAAATTAGTAATAATGTTTTTAATTCACTCTTCTCTGTGTTATATTTATTGGTTTTATCACTAAAATAAAATCATTTTAAATACCATGCTTGGAAATTGAAATGGAAAAATAACATCAAATTATTCTAATAATATATAATGAATTTAATTTATGTCATGTATTGTTTTCATATATATATATATATATATATATATATATATATATATATATATATTCTTTATATCTTTCTATTTTCTATTCTATTTTCGCTATCTAATACTGTAAACTTATGTCATGTGCAAAAGCAACATTTTATATGTGAAGTTCTGTTGATTTCCTTTGCTAGTAAAATAATAATAATATGAATAATATGAGTTCAGATGCTCTAAGTTCTGTCTGAAAGTCTTATTCTCAGGCTCCTATGCTTATACTGAGTTATTTAAAAGAAAAAGCATTCACTGCCATTAAAGTGAAATTAATGAACCCACAAACAGGAGCTTGAGAAAAAAAGAATTTCAGACTGATCTCAACTGAAAAGCATGAATAAAGTGGTACTGATCTGAACACACTTACGTCCTTGTGTGGTTTCACTCGTAGTGCTCTTCAGGTCTCTGTTGGCATCCGTGTGCAAAACCCCGAACCAGTCTTTGAGTCTGGATGCTAAACTTTTCAAATCAGCATCGCTGCAGCCTACAGAAACACAGAAGCACACGGCGAAATGAGCACGCCTGTGTGACGGTGATATATCTATCCCGGACGCACACACACACGCTGAGGAGCTCTGATTACATTCTCCTCTCCAAACAATACTCACTTCTGTTTACAAAAAGTATTTACAGTCAAACAATTACAGTCCCTGAACAGAAAGACTCAACAGACACGGGTCAGGGAGCGGAACATTTCATCCCTCACAAGTTTCTTACTCAAAACTTAACTTTTATAAAACCAAAAAACATGTTTCTAAACGGGTTCTTTGTCCTCTAATTAGAGTCTAGATCTATGAATCGTATTTGGAGCAGCTGAAATCATCTGTTTATACTGAGATCTCTCTGTTATCTGGAAGATACGCCTGATATATGAAAACTTGATTCTTCTGTTATTATGAAGCGTGTGTGATTGAAACAGCAGGGGAACTTCAGCAGAATAAAATCGAGGGCTTTATTCAGCTCGTAATTGTTTTTTGTGATGGTTTAAGGTAATTTCAGCTCTTACAGCCGCTAGTCTGTGATTTTATTGCCGTCTCAATCTGAAATGTCAGTGATTTTCTTTCCGAAAGCCCAGGAGAATATTCCAGACCGAATGCGTTAGTGTTTCTGACAAACATCGAGGTCGTGTGTTAAATTAATTCTCATCTGAATCGACGTGTCTGAATTCACGAGGAGGAATTGAAGAGCGCCGTAGGGCGGCTGCTTGACACTTTCACTGTAATGAGAATGGGAGTTTTTGCCGTAATGGGGGCTTGTTTTAGAGAATTGCTCCAAATGAACTACATGAATAAAATGATATCGCTTCCTCGATGTGATTTGCCTTGCTGGAATAAGGTCATGTGACACCTTTTGAATTAATTGACATTTGAATGTTTTACCATGAAAAGGAAAGAATTCTGCACTGATCTATCGAAAAACTGGAAAAATACACAGAACAATCAGCTGGCAGATATATATATATATATATATATATATATATATATATATATATATATATATATATATATATTAAGTACTTATAAAAGTTATTATAAAATTATATTTAAAAATACATTGTTTATTAGTGTCTTATAAAATAATGTTTATAGCGAATAAAATATAAAAAACTTATTTCAGCTAGTATATCTAGCGATATTTTTCATTTTCATTTAGTTTACCTTAATGTACTATACGTGCTGTATGTAAAACAACTAAATAAAAATGCAAAACATTACATGAACTTTTAAAACGCATAATTAAAATGTATAATATAACATAATATAATATAAACTGATTTTACAATTAGTAAGAAAAGATGATTAGTAAGCCGGAAACATCACAAACGCCAAATATATAACAAAACTGAAAAAAATTAAATAAAAAAAATATATATACACACACACACACACACACACACACACAAATGCATGTATTTACATTTTTATAGAATGATTTAAAAGGGGATCTGTCAGCCCAAGCTGAAGAAACAGCTCTATTGTCTGCAAGGGAAGCGATTTCAGTTTGAATGCAAAGTGTTGTTTTGTTGGTCTATATTCAGTCTTACAGCACTGTAACACACACACACACACACTCATATTCTCCTCTACATAATCCTGTATGTCTCTGTATCTGAGAGTGTTGGATTATTTTGGTAGTTGTGTGAATCACACCTTTGAGCAGAAACCAGATAACACTGCTGTGTAATTCCTCTATTCTGCTGATATATCTGTGCTATGATACATCGCATCATATCTCTGTGTGTGTGTCTGTATTGCAATCATAACTCTGGTTTACACTATTCATAAGGCAGCAGAAACACACAGTGCCAGTGGGGAGGATTATGGAGATTACCTTTAGCATGTGTCTGTGTGTGTGTGTGTGTGTGTGTGTGTGTGTGTGTGTGTGCGCACGGCCAGTAAACACACTGGACTGGGAAAACATTAATAAAGTGTTGATTTTATTTTCAGAAATAGCTGAAGATTAACTAACTGACTGAGACTCTTTGAAACTGTTGAAACGTTGACTGCAGTGAATCTATGAAAGAGCTGTGAAGAAAACCAGAGAGTGTGGTGTAAATGTAAGCCGCTACTAACTAGTTGGATAATCGTTCAATTATCCTCGAATAATAGCATATTTTATCACTTTTCCAAAGATCTTTAAACAAAGTGCACACCAAAGTTTTAAGTTTTACATTAAGTTAAGTTTTATATTCTTAAAATAAAAGGGTCACGACACGTAGTGAACAGAAATAAAATATAGGTTCCTGCTTCCCGATACACCTCCATAGATTGGAAAATGGATGCAAAATTAAAAAAAATAAAATAAAATATAGGTTCCTGCTTCCTGATACGCCTACATAAATTGGAAAATGGATACAAAATAAAATGAAAAAAAAAAAACAAAACAAACAATAAATAAAAGCTTCAGCTTCCCCACAATCCTACATAGCTTAGAAAACTGACACAAGATAAAATAAAATAATGAAGGCTGTAGATTTCCCACAATACTACATAGCTCAGAAAATCAACGCAAACTAAACTAAACTAAACTAGAATGAACAAACCTACTTAGCTTGGAAAACCAAACCAAAACAAACAAGTCTCCTGCTTCCCTATACACCTACATAGCAAAAAAATCTATACAAAATCAAATCAAATCAAAAGGCACCATTATTTAAGAACACTATACAAGACAAGGACGGGTGTGTTTGACTGCGGCCATGTGACGAAGACTTTCATGAAGGAGGAGAAAGCGCAGTAAAGGCTCTGATGGTGCAGTAAAGCACCATGAAGTGCTGTAAAACGGGTCTCGTTACCGTAGCGACTGATGTGTGTTGTTTGAGCACTCTTACGAGCCTGTAATGTAATTAACCTACACAGAGATAAACCCTAATGAAACGACACACGCTGCGGCTTAACCAGAGACAGACCCACAGGACCTCAGTGAAAGCATCTTCTCACACAGAACAAGCGCGTCTTTAAAAACTTCAGTATGAAAGTGGAAGTCCGCAGGAGTCAGAGCGAAGTGTTTAAAGTGCAATAATTCAGCTGAATTGTGTTGTTATAGTTTTGTGACAGAAACATGTCACATCTATTTCCACGAACATCAGCGCAGAGCTGCAAACTGGAAATTGGCGAGTGTCAGGAGGGAAATGGCTTTTCAGAATAAGCCACCTGACTGATAGAAAGCGATAACACATGCGCACACACACACACACACACACACACACACACACACACACACACACACACACACACACACACTCAGCGCTGTCCTTGTTCCTCAGATAAACAGCCAGATCTGAGAGCAGAGCAGAAAAAAGACTCATCTAGAAATAGAAACGTGCCGTTTCCGTGTGGCTAAAAAAAATACTCTACACATTTACGCACAAAATGCGATCCGTCTTCTTCTGTGGTCAAACACTGTCGCGATGAACCAGCAGTTCATTAGATGTCAAATGAAAGAGAGTTAACGATACAATAACATCTAGTTCAGTTTGATTTTAACTGAAGTGTAACTCAGGGCTGGCCAGGCAGTCGTGTGTGCGTGTGTGTATGTGTGTGTGTGTGTGTGTGTGTGTGTGTGTGTGTGTGTGTGTGTGTGTGTGTGTGTGTGTGTGTGTGTGTGTGTGTGTGTGTGTGTGTGTGTGTGTGTGTGTGTGTGTGTGTGTATGTCTGTGTGTGTGTGTGTGTGTGTGTGTGTGTGTGTGTGTGTGTGTGTGTGTGTGTGTGTGTGTGTGTGTGTGTGTGTGTGTGTGTGTGTGTGTGTGTGTGTGTGTGTGTGTGTGTGTGTGTGTGTGTGTTTGTGTGTACTTGTGTGAAGCACGTTTCAGGCCTTTATGTGTTTCTGCTGAGTTTACAGAGAAAGGAGACAGGAATACAACAATGAAGGTGAAAAGAGGATGAATCTCTGCAGGTTCATGCTGTAAAGTTAAGATAGATATATAGAGAGATAGAGAGATAAAATAAAACGAAATACAGGCTCCTGCTTCCCTATAGACCTAGAAAAAAACTAAATAAAATTAAAAATAAAATAAAGGCTCCACATTCCCCGCAGTACTACATAGCTAAGAACACAACTTAAAATGAAAAAAAAACAAAAAAAAACTAAAGTTACAAATTAAAATAAAAACTAAAATAGATATGTTAAAGTTCGATATAGTCAGACGCAATGCGTTTTGGTCCATATCCTAATTTTATTTTATTTTATTTTGTCCTATCTATATCTATCTATCTATAGAGAGGCCGTACGTAATTAGAATCTTCTTAAATCGCAAAAAAAAAAATCGGAAAGCAGAGCTAACAGAAAAAAATGTTATTGACAATGGGTTTTTTTGTGAGTCAAAAAGGTTGAGAACCGCTAAACCGTAAACTAAACAAGACAGGACGTGTATTAAACATTTAACCAACACTTAAATACACACGTGTGCTGGTTGAGATGATATTAATAGTTTAAACTGAACTAATGAATATTAATGAGTCTGCTGCTGTTAAACAGCGTGTTCTCTGGACTGCCGGGCTTCGCTCTAGATCACAGGACTGATGAGAGGGTCTAATAAATCACTGTATTAACTAGTTGTTCAATTCACTTCAAAGAACGATTGTCTCTTAAATCCAATGTTCAACACTCAACCCTACAACGATTTCAGTATCTACAGCACAAAACCCATGCAGTTCAAAATCATTTCTAAGGTCACTAAATGGTCAAATCCCCACTTAATTTCCAATACATTTCCATGAATCGTATTCGTTACTTACTATAAAATAGAAGAGCACGGTTGAATGAATCAGTGGTCTGGCGTTTGCAAGTTAAGACTTCATGTAAACAAGTTCCCTTTCAGTCGGTCACTCCGAGTCACGTGGGATGACCGACGAATTGGGGTCTCTTGAAGCGAGAGACGTCACGTCAGATGACCGACGAATTGGGGTCTCTTGAAGCGAGAGACGTCACGTCAGATGACCGACGAATTGGGGTCTCTTGAAGCGAGAGACGTTACGTGAGATGACCGACGAATTGGGGTCTCTCGAAGCGATATCCCAATTCGTCGGTCATCCGACGTGACGTCTCCGTTCCCTTCTTCAGGGAACGAGGGTTACATACGTAACCGAGACGTTATCACACCACAGCGTGATACAGCATCATGGTCAGTGATGTAATGATGTGCGATCTGACGTTTTCACCTAGGCTGACATAGACTGCTCCTGTTCATTTATAAGTCTATTAAAACTCTAAATTCCAGGCAACCTAAACTGAAGACGACAAAAAATGCTTCTCTGTGCTTTTATATTTATATAATTTAATACAGTTAACTTCTGTCTATACCTATATCACACAAAGACTATATTCCTGTAGACATCAGCATCAACATATTTATTAATAATTTGAAACAAATTCAATAAAGCAATAATAATACTATTAGACGTAATATTGCTTTCCACAAATAGTTCCAAACAAGGCACTGCTTTGCGTCTCAAAAGAATCATCTTTTGAATGAATCGCTTGAATAAAAGATTCAATGATTCACTTAGCAGCACAGTCGAATGCTTTGTTTCTGAATGAACGATTTGTTTGAATGAATCAGTTGAATCTCAAAGACAGCCACTTACTGCCACCGACTGTCCTACTTTTAATTTCACATTTCAACCATTTTTTCTCTTATTTTCAGTTATTTCAAATATCAGCATTGAACGTTTTATGTTAAGGACTGTAATGTGCACATCTTTAACTGCAGTTTAAACGCATCCGTGTCCCTTCTGAGATTCATAACCTGTGTAAATACATCTAAATGCTATTTCAGAAGCAGATTCCAGAAATGTTTTCATATGTTGGAATAAAATCTAATAAATACAGGATGAAGTGCTTCTTATTCTTACCAAAAATACAAAATAGAAGAAAGAGTTATAAACACTGAACAATATGAATATATATTTTATATATGAATATAGTTTTTTAAATATATATATTGCTTCTTATTTTCAATTTATATATATATATATATATATATATATATATATATATATATATATATATATATATATATATATATATACTGTATATATTTAAAAAACTTTTCCAATACAATAAATATCACATACTTAAACCACATACATAAATTTTGCTCAAGTAATATTGTAAACGCTGACTTTAACTTCTACCAAAGTCATTTTTTGGTAAGGTATCTGTTTCAGGTACTTTATTCATCACTCTTATTATTACTCCTTCCGTGGCCTGAATGATCGCTTTTGATGATGAATGAACTTTTTTTTAGGAAGTAAAACTCCTTTTACTTGAATTGCACACACCTTCAGCTTGTGCTCAGTGTCTTTCTGCTGTCGAATCTTTACAGATTTTTATCGAGCAAAGCTGGAGATGTTTCCAGCGCTCTGTTTGATTGACAGGTGAGTTTCGGTGCTGTCGTGGTAATTAAAGGCCGCTGTCGCCAGGCTGCGAACGATAACTGCTGACGCTCACGCGGGGACAGTCGTCCTCGTCTTTAAAGATAAACGCTAACAGCAGCAGTCGCTATTCACACGCTCCGCTCTGGACGAGATGATGAACGCATTTAATTCAGACAGACGTAGATATTAGTAATTCCTCCCGAAACCATCTCTCAGAGCGATTAACGGCGGGACCGGCGAGATTACACACAAAACGTCTGCTGGGTCAGCGGTAACGACATCAGATCGACCGTTTGATGTCACATATAGAACGGGGGAGATAGATTATAACATTTAATTAAAAGCATATATCACACATTAATGAAAACTGTCACCGTTCACTCAGCAGCGTGCATCCTTACAATGAAACTGGATGCTGACCAGAGCTTACAATACAGCTCATATGACTCAAATTCTAATCATATTATAAAAAAAAAAAAAAAAAAAAAAAAAAAAATATATATATATATATATATATATATATATATATATATATATATATATATATATATATATATATATAAATGATTATTCAATAAATGACTGAATTTTTAAAATAGTAGGATTTTGCAAATAATTATAAAGAAGCGACAAGCAGCACTGAATTCAACATGATATTTATATAAAATATAAAAACAGCATACATGCTTTCCAAGTAAAGTTTTGAATGTCGATGTATTGTATATTAACAGACACGAAAAGCAGTGTTACATATAATGCGTGTATGTGTGTGTGTATATTTTGAGCAAAAAAATAATAATAATTCTGAACTGTAAGGTTATTTAATGACAAATATACTCCAATAGTTTTATTTTATTTGCAGTTTTAAGAGATTTCCCATATCTCTAATAGATCTTAAATGTTATCCGATAAATCATAAATATATTTATAATATTTAGTTTTAAATACAAAAATATAATAAAAGTATTATTATTATATCATTATTATTAAAATAATTTCAGTTTTCTGTTTTAGTTTTTTTCTACTATTTAGTTTTCATTTAGTTTAACTTGATATACTACAACAACTAAAACCTAAACTGAAATAAAAATGTTTGAAAACAATATAAAATAACTGTTTAAAACTTTAAATAAAATAAAAACAGAAAATACACAAATTTAAAAAAATATTAAATACTAAAATAACCCTGCACTTACTAAAAATATTTGACTAAAAGTTACTTTATGGGTATTTATTTGTAATTAATTGTAATTGTAATTAATTTACTACCGATGTCTGGTTGTATCATCTTTTTTCAGTATATGAAACTTTTATTTTGTTGTTTTCTTCTCCATTCACTTTCACTGTAAGAAAGAAGACAGCATGACATTCTGCCAACAAGTGTGTGTTTCAAAAAAGCAAGTCATACGGTTTTGGAACAACAACACGATGATGTTTCTCTAAACAAATCTTGCACTCAAGTGTTTTTAAAACACTTTTATTTGAATCCGCACACACACACACACACACACACACACACACACACACACACACACTGTAATCTAATATGACCATTTAATATCATTACGCACTTAAATTAGATCCCAGCAGCTGAGCAGAGTTTGCTCGGCTGTGGCGGTGAATCATGTTTAATAAGAGCTTTCAGATGACAAACGTGGAGGTGTGTGTGTGAAAGTTCAGTATTACGTTCTGCAGTATTAAAAGAGTTTTAAACGCACACTGAGACTTCTGCTCTCTAATGAGGCTAAACGAGCGTGATTTAGTCTTGTTTAATTAGAAAAGAACAGGCCAACAGATCACAGACTAAACATGTGCATGAACCCAGAGACAGAGAGAGGAGGAGATGTTTAAAACTCTGCCGCTCAACCCTAAAGAGTTCACGTGTTCATCATTTCTGTCCTTCACGCTCTGAGAGGATCGATACAAAATAGAGAAAAAAACCCAAACAAACCAAACATTTTTTGATTAATATGTTTGATGTCAGTGGCGTAAGCTGATCGTGACCAACTTTGGATGTGTAGAACTAAACAAAACTGAGAAACATTGGTCGGTGGGTTACAGTGTTGTTTTAATATCACAGATATATTTCAGTTTGTCTTAATATTTTGAATTCATTTTTAGATGCTCTGTTGTATCATATTTGAAAATCTTTTTAGTATTATCATCATCACCATTATTAGCATTTTAGACATGTAAAAGTTTTACAGTTGAATGTGCATCAAAAACTGACACAGAGGAACATCAATTTATTTTTTGTTTCCTGTGCAGACAAAAAGTATTATTTCAGCTACATCAAAAATATCTTAATGAGTGTTGGAAAATGAACGCAGGCAAGGGATCTCTTTAAAATCGTCTCATCATTTGGCTTCAGAAAGTATGGAGTAGATACAGACTCAAACGGTCTTTATGGTTCTTTCATGGTGTTTCAGTCTTTTCTGACAGTGTCTAGTCAGTGTTCACTTTCATTGTAGGAACACAATCAGTCTCTGGGCTCTTGTTGATGCTGATGGTCAGACTCACTCAGCAGACGACTTCAACAAAAGCTTGTATCACTGAGATGAATTTGACAGACGGCCAGGGTCACATCTTTTTGTTACTGGACTGTTGTCAGGGTAACAGGTGCAGAACACAGGTGTGGCGGCACAGGTAGATGATCTCAAAGGTCAAAAGGGCATCTAGAGTTAAAGTCCTGCTGCTATGGTTCTGATTTCAATTATGACCCATATGGTGTTAGGAACACACACACACACACACACACAGAGTCTGTGATGGCGAGTGAAATGTGTCATCACTACAATCTCATTTGACTATGTTAATTTGCCAGATAACAATAATTTGGGTATTTTCTCAAGGGATCTGCATATCCTACTGTAATTAAAGTCAAAGTCTTTCTTACTTGCTCAGTTCCAAAGGGGACAATGTTTTATTCATGAACAGACACATTTAAAGTCTAGCATCGTCTTATAGTTTTGAGGTTTATGCAAAATTGTAGTTCATGAAGAATTTTAAAAACAACTAATACTAACTACTGACAAAATGTTATTTTAAACTTTCTTTTTTTAGGGAATAATAATTTTATGTTTATTTTTTTTAGTAGACAACTATAAAATAAAAGCGCTACTTAATTTAAACGTATTAAATGTGTGATATAATAAATTGTTAAATTGAAATTGAAAGTTAACTAATTCGAATGATGTTATTTAAGAGTTATTACTATTAATAATGAATTAAACCACTGAAAAAAGAATTCAGAAGCTTTTAAACTGGAGAGGAAAATAAACAATAAAGAAAATTCAGAATGCAGAAAAAATGGAATGTGGAGGAAACTTTAAATATTAAGTATAAGTATTTTTTACAGGGCCCAGTTTCGCTGACATTAATATCCTTACGTTTCTCTTGTGTGCACTTTGGCAATCAGATAACATTACTTGCGTATGGATTACTGATGCAAGTTTTACACTACATTTTAAAGTAGCGCTCTCATCTTAGCCTTCAGCCCCAGATGTTCGGCAAGGTTCTCCAACTGACAGATGGCAGAGTTAATTTGCTCTTATCGAAGGGCTTTGACATACAGCTGCAGAGATTTAATTCCTGATGGAGGTCCGTCACTCTGGCATGTTTGCGTTTTTCTGCCTGGAGCTCTGCTTAATTAAAATGAAACTGGGAATCTGGTTAAAAGAATTAATCTCTTTAACCGAGCAGTTTCAGTAAATGCAAATCGAGCGTGCGAGCGTGTGCGTGCTCGTCCGGGGTAGAAGCATATGTTGAGTGGGTGTTGTCAATGATTCAAAAATCCTTTCTCTTTCTCTTTCTCTTAGTGTTTCTGGAGGCTCAGGATCTCATCCAGACCGTGAGCAGGAGCAGCAGGAGCGTGTGAACATGCAGAGGACGATGCGCTCGTGCTGCTCACGGCTGGTGGGTGGCCAGCGGATGAACAACGACGGTTCAGAGAGCCATGAACTTGAGAAAAACTCAGATCTTCAGTGATTCATCTCCTGCCAGAGTGAAGGATTATGGGTGTTTCACGACGGAACACAGATCAGCAGGTTGGAAAATACAAGTGGATCAAACCGAGAAGCTCGAGCACAAACAAACACCAAACAAACTCAAACAACGCCTGAGTTAAAACAGCTCAGAATGTCATTTCTGCACTTTAGAAAACAATTCAATATTTACGAACTCAAAAATTCAAGCAGTCTCCCAAAGTTCTCCTATACCTTATATTTCAATTAGTTATGTGCAATTAGTACAATATTATGAGGTTTGCCAGACAAAGATTATGTGTTCCTGAGACGAAGCTTTCAAACAAAAACACACAACTACAAAGACATATTCTTATCATTTAATCAGCAGAACGATTGTCATCAAGGTATATAGACACACAACCCTCTAGTTGTGCTAAGACAAAAGTCTTCAAGTTGATAACTTGAATAACCTAACCTAAACAGAATAAAATAAACATAGTCCACAATATAACACAAACACACACATAAATGTAAAATATGTCACATGCAACGTTATGTCAACTGATGTTAGGGGTCTCACTCGGGAGCCACAATCACATCTAAACTGGTGAATGTAATTTGCATGCCAAGCCACTTTCCAAACGTACTGGTGTATAGGAGAGGAGTGTGCATCCACTCATTCAGAATTTTGCTTTGGGGCTGATCGCTTTGTGGACACTTCTTCTCTTAAGAAGAAAAAAAAAAGACGTTCACCAAAGTTCACCCATCTGAGCTGTAAGCATGCTAAAATGGCAATTATGGATCCCCACAGTGTGTTCGCATTTCCAGGGCTATGCTGAGGTTGCAGCCATCATTCATAATGAGGCTTCCCTCGGGTTCTACCCAGCCCAGTTCGTCTGGCCGTAAAGACTCAACAGCTTTGGTGGTTAGGGACAAGGGAGACTTGAGGATAACGGTCAGTCGGGCAGTTCTCAGGTGGTTCAGCTCATTTAGAGTAAATTCCAGGAAGTCCAGGTGGACCTGTTTGCATTCCCAAGAGTTCTCCCACTGCTGGCTGTTCTATTCCCTGACCATGGCACGGTGGTGCTGGAGAACAGCTGGCCCAGGACTTTACGCAAGTACGCCTTTTCCCCTGTTAGCCACCTTGCACTGACCCTGTGCAAGATCAGGGAGAAAGAGGAGCATGCCCTTTTACAGTCCCCTGAGGAGGGACCTTCTTTTCACAGGATGGGTATGATCTAGAACCTGTGTAACCAGCCCATTCTGGACAGAATGTGGTAGATCTCTCTGGCCTTTCTCAGACTGTGATAGATCACTCAAGCTAGAGCCTTCTTTACAAGGCAGGCCTATGCTTTGAAGTCGGATCTATTCATTTGCAAAAGTTGGAGCCCCCTTAGAGCTGCTTAACTCAGTTGAGCTAAAACATCTGTCTCTCAAGACTAAACTCCTGATCACACTTACTTCGTGGGTGACCTGCAGGCATTCTCGGTCAACGATTCATGCTTTGAGTTTGGTCCGGCTGATTCCTATTTTACTGTGAAACCCTGGCCTGGTTATGTGCCCAAGTTTCCCATCAGTTCCTCTCAGGGTCAGGTGGTAAGGAGGAGGAGGCAGACCCAACCCTTGCATTGCTGTATCCTGTCCGCGACTTGCACATTTACGTGGAATACACCTGGGGCTTCAGATGCTCTGAGCAGCTCTTTGCTTTGTGGGACAGCAGAAGGGGATGGCTGTCTTCAAGCAGGGTTCATTGGTTGGTGGATGCCATCATCTTGGTGCACCAATACCAATGCCCCCTAAAAGTGAGGGCTCAGTCGACTTAGAGTGTTGCCACCTCCCGGGCTTAGATGCACAACGCCTCTCTTGCAGACATTTATAGAGCTGCGGCCTGGGTAACACATAAGACTTTAGCAAGATTCTATAATCTTCGGGTGGAGGCTGTGTCCTGCCGTGTGTTGCGGGAGTTGATCTCTGATGTCTGGTACAAAGTATGTCATCTTTTCTCTCCGGTCCTGGCTTTGGTTCCTAAGATTCTACCACAGTCAATCTTTTTCGTGTTCCCCTTGATTTTCTTTCATTTTTCCAAGATTTTCACAAGAACTTACATCTGTCATCGTGCCTCTGCCCCCCAACCGTTGCTGTTTATCTAGCTTAGAGGGCATTGGGACATTTAAGAATTGAGATATATTTGTTCTGACATGCTTGCCTGTCAGCATTTGCATCCTCAATTTAAGTCACACAGTTCAGATTGTGGCATTTTCCATAGGGACCCCTGACATCAGTTGACATAATGTCGAACTTGTCTAACTGAAACAACAAAAACGTTTATTCCCTCATGAAAAAAAATCAAGCAGCTGAGATTTACTATATATCATATTTACTATATAGCATATTGCCATATAAGTTATAAAAATCCAACTTTATGTGTGTGTGTGTGTGTGTGTGTATATATATATATATATATATATATATATATACATACATATACACACACACACACATAAAGTTGGATTTTTATAACTTTTATATGGCAATATATGCTAATTTCAGCTGCTTGATTTTTGTTTCACAAAAAGTAACAATATTATCACACAGCTCTACATATAAAGTTTGATATCGAACTTTATTCACAAAACATACAGTACACTCACAAAAAGCATTATAGCAAATATTGACTACATGATTTTTTCACCACAACATCGATATAAATTGAATTGTAGATAGAAGTCAATTATATATATAGAATTATATATAAAGTTAGATATTAGGGGTATAACGATAAGGCAATTGCATGGTTCAGTTCACGGTTTTGAATCCATGGCTTGGTTCGGTTCGGTTTGCTGTGGGGATAGGTTTCATCTCATCTTACCAGCAACGCTGAGTAACAATAGATTCACTCAATAACAACTACAATAACTGTGGCTTCACATTTTAATGCAATCAGCAAACAAAAATGGCATAAATACTTCCAATGTAGACAAGCCTGGCCAGATGCAAGATTAAAGCTGGTCGAACACTGGACCAGAAACGCTGCGTCACGTCTTTACATTGTTTTGAATCATTAGTAGGCAACGCCAACAGATGCCGAACGGCGCCGCTGGTATGCTAAAGCTAATAGAAATGATTGTGTTCAAATTTTAAAGACATGGCACGACACTCCCTAAAGTGTTTCCGACAGGCTATCATTAGACAGCACACGTCTGCATGACGGGATTTTAATTACCCAGTCGTCCTTAATGTAGTGCGCTGTGATTATCACGAAAGACTGACACCGTGTGTATGATGCAACAAAATACAATAGAACCTATTCTGCTGTCTATACTGAATGCGACAAATTCCCAACGGAATGCTGAATTCTATTTATGGCGTAAGTTTCAAATGATTTTCAGCGGTCGCTTTGTCGAGTCCAGTGTTAATACTATTATACTATTACTGCAATACTATTAAGTTTCTAATACAGTTTAATCAAATGTAAGCAAAGAAAATTTGGTTTAAATGAATTAAATTAGGTTAGTCAGGGATAAGTGACATGAACCTCAATGAGGGTGAATGAGAGTACCGCGATTCGTATCATGGGTGCTGCGATCTTTTGGTTCGATTTGTGATATCATTAAACCCCTTTATTTATCTATTTGCATACATACAGTATACTCAAGCACATACTAGAGTATACTGTATATTGAACCTCAACTGAATTGAACTATATTGTTGTACTACTAAATACTACTATAAGACATAAAAATATTAATTACATACATTACCGTCATAATTTTCTGTAAAGCTGTATGTACGGTGTAATATAAAAATCGCTATATAAATAAAACTGACTTGACACTTTCGGGAAGCCTCTGCAGGCCACGTGTATTATTGGAGGTTTAATCTCAGAAAGTCTGATTAATTAATTGGCTTGCAGTCAAAGACAGAAAAAGAGAGAATAAAACAGCAGCTCTTACTTCCCTTATCGTCCTTCCTCTATCGTTACGAGCCGAACTAACAGAGGGAAACTCTGATAACGAAGATCATTAATTAATTAGCCGCGCTTTCCTTTTGTCCCTTTTCAGTTTCCCTGTGTTGAACTTTGAGCCTCTTTTACTTCTTTTAATCAAAGTCCACAGTATTCCTCCGGGCCGCCGCTAACAGTGTGTGTGCGGGATTTCATGAGGAACAGAAGAGCACCGCTGTTTTCTGATGATTCATAAAGTCTGGCAACAATGCAAATTCAGGTTTTTACATCCACACACACACACACACACACCTTCCCACCAGGAATTGTGTGTGTGTGTGTTGGCTGCATTGTATTATGGGTAATCAGAGTATAAAGTAGGACGTCCGAAGGCAGAACACTTCTGTTGAGAGTCACCTTCAACACACACACACACACACACACACACACAAAATGTAAACGATCAATGCAAATGTGTAGGATCTCAGGTGGTCTGCTCCACTAAAACTGCTCAAAGTACTGAGCTCTATAAGTTAAATGTGGCACTGATTTCATAATGTCTCATATTATTTCAGATTATATCTCATATTATGTTATTTCAGTCTTTCTACCTTTACACCAAATTCCTTTTATTACCTGCCATTCCTTTGTAAATTACTTCCAAAATGTATCAGTAATATCTGAGTAAAAATGTTTCAAAGTAAATCCTACCTTATAATTGCTCTTGTTATTTATGTATTTTTATAATGTGACGGAAAACAGAATTAAGAGCAAATCCACTGAAATACAACAAACTTACTAAAGGAGTTATTGTACAAAAAATTTATTTAATGCAGAAATATTATACTGCTGTACCATGCACTGTAAAAGGTTATTTCTCAAAGTTATAAACAAAGGTTATTGCAGTGCGTTTTATGAGAAAATACTTTTTCAGTTTCTACTTTGAAATTCCCGATAACTCAGTGCTTGCATTTATTTTGAAAAATGTAAAAGTTCTGAGAGAAAAATGTTTCAAAGTAAGTCTACATTAATATTATCATCTTTTTTTTTTTTTTTTTTTAAAGTTTGCTAGAACGCAGAATAAAAGCTTAGTTAAGTACACTAGTCAACAAACTAAAGATGAACCATATGGCATTTATTAATCCAAATATTAATTTCAACATTTATTAATGCACTTTAGAAATCAAAGGTTGTGTTAACACGAATTAAATGAACATTTATCACCTAAAATGAACAAGGATTAATAAACGCTTTAAAAAACATTATTCTATTGATGTCAACAAATGTTATCTGCAAAGTCTGCAAAAGCAATCACGATTGGTGTCATGAACACAATCTCCTTAACATATGCCCACTTCATTTAGAGCGCATTCAACACTACTGTCACTCAATTAACGAGTCGACGAACAAGTCTTACAGCTACAGTATGAGCCAGGGAGCTGATTTTGGTGCAAAAAACTCTGACAAACATTAAAGCACGCAGGCTGGTGCTAAATAAATGAATGCAGGCGCAGTCTGCAACGGAAACCTGTAAACAAACAGAGCTGAATAGCGTATTTATCATCTCCTAATGTGAAGTACAGACAAGAATAATGTTTGGATCACATCAACCTGCCTGAGAGAGCTATTGATATGTCTGACCTTTAAAATGAAGTGTTTATGAGTACGAGAGAGTCAAACACTCCAGTGACATTTATTCTGATGTATTAAAAGCGTCATATTAATGCTCGACAGGTGCACCTGAGATTCAGGAGGAATTACAGGACTGCGCCGAAGCCCTTCCTTTTCAAGATTAAGCTCGTAAATGATTGTTTATTATAGATACAACTTAATGAAATAAATGAAATCGGCGCACCAACAAAAATAATCGTTAAATGCATATTCGCTACCATCTAAAAGTTTGTGGTCGGTAAGATTTTTGTTATTTCATTCATCAAGCATGCGTTAAATAGATCGATGTTACGAAATATGAAGTGTTCTTAATGTTCATCAAACTTGCATGCTACATGGTTTCTGCAAAATAAACGTTGTTAATAATCAGAAATGTTTTTGAGCCGCAAACCAGAATATTAGAATGATTTCTCATAGAATGATGAAAGATCATGTGACACTGAAGATTGGATTTTCAGATCTGATCTCAAGAATGCTTTAACTGTTTAATTACTTCTTAAAACGTTTTAAAAATCCAAAAAATATTTAGATTAACAAATTTCATTGACTATAAGTAACGGTGCACCTGCATATCCACTAAGTCCTGTTAGATTTTTAGCAGAGTATTAGTAGACTAGCAGGGTTAGGGTTAGAATTAGTTGACATGTACTTGTGAAGATACTAGTCAGTACGATGTCTGTTGGGACACCATCACAATAAAAAGCAGATATTAACCAGACTACTACTGTAAGTTACTTACAGTCAACAGAACGCACCAAAGGGACCATCAAAATAAATTGTTACTAAAAATGTTGTTTACTGTTTAGTAAGGCTTAAAGCTCAGTATCCTATCATTTACAATTCTAACAGGTTCGGAAACTTATTATCATTTAAAACAATCGGCCAAAGAAAACACGTTTTGCTGGAAACATTTCACTTGTAATACTTCAGAATTGGTGTTTTTTAATGCCATACATCGTGTTCGGGTTAATTGTGAAATTACGATAAAAAGAAACAAACTAATATGTTTACATCTGTTCTATCCAGCATATGAAGACACATGGTGAGATGAAGATATTCTGCATAACAGAATGACCCAGAAACACACACACACACACACACACACACCGACACAGATTTGTGCAGATGTAATTTTCCACTGAAAGCCTCATATTGCTGTTTTTCCTCTAAGGCCCGATGAAGAAAGATGAGTGTATGTGTGTGTGTGTGTGTGTGTGTGTGTGCGTGTGTTGTATTATATTGCAGTGTAAAGCGTGAAAAACGATTCTTCAAAACATAATGAGCGAGTGTTGTTCGCTGTGCACACACTCATCTCTCTACAGTATTTTCTCTCAGGTGATCCCTCTATTTTTCACTTTTCTCTCCTGCTGTGAGTGAAAAATCTTTCTGGTGTTTCTCTTCAGATCGTATCTCCCTCCTCTTCTCCATCCGTCCTTTCATCCTAACAAACCCCATCGCCCATCTCCACCCCCTCTGGCTCCATCTGTAATCATCTCCACCTCTCTGTCTCTCACTACCAGCATCTCCAGGAGTTTCTGCAGCTCTGCATGGCTGAGATCGCAGGTTTAATTTAATGCAAGTCGCTTAGGGAAATCTCCACTAAACACATTCATTTAAAACTTGTTTAAATCTCACCATGCCATTTTTTTTATAATTTTAAGCATCGATTTTACATTTTGTTAGATGTTAGTAATTAAAAAACACACCTAATTAATAAAATGATGAAACCTATACAATTTAACAACTGATTACATTTTTTATTGCCCCATGAAATATTTTTTTTCTGGACTCTGTGCTTTCTGGATTCATTTTTGGTGGTTGATTAATTTTTTGTCGTAAAAAGCATGTCTAATCAATAAACATCATGAAACAATCAATGAAGCAGCAATATTTTTTCCCTACAAATTCTGCATTTTCCATTAGATTTTTTTAAAATTCCATTTCAATGGTTTAATGCCACTTTAATAATCAAAAATCATTTCAACTGATGAAACTTTTACAATTTAATAATTTATCATTTTTCTCAAATAATAGTGCCCTTTGAAATGTCCAAAAATCACTCAGAGATTCTGTTTTTTCTGCTTAATTTTGTTTTAAAAAAAAGATATAATGGTGATCAAAAAAGGAATTTTACATTTTTTAAAATTTAAACAAGAAAAACACAAGTTTTAATAATTTAATTATGACTTTTAAAAGAAATTCTACCATATAATAGGCCAATATATATCTTTCATCATTTCCTCAAGTTCAATATCGGTCCTTTGTTGTTCATTGTTTGTTTAATTTGGCTATTTTCATGACAAGAAATCTTACGGCCGAATTATATCATGCTTTTCTAATTTATTTTTGCTAAAAACTCCAAAACTGTATTTGGCTTAACCCTGTTAAAAGTCTCTATTTAATATTCACACACACTAGTCCACATGTGCAGTCCTACTTTTAATTTATTCATCCATCCTTCTCCGTTGAATTTCATTTTCATGAACTGTATTTGGCGATTCAACCCACGTTTTGGCCCTAGTCCTGCCCTCTGTCACCCGTCTTTCTAAACTACGATGAGAATCACATGACTGAAAACAGAAGAGCAGATAATGGATGGACGCTGAGAAGAAAGAGATTTTCTCAATGCAAACACTGAGGAATAACCGCTTCATCTGAATACGGAACAGAGACACATAAAAGAGAGCGAGATGAAAGTCAGAGATAAAATGACAAAACAAGATGAACAGGTCAAATAAAGAGAAAGAGAAGAGGCCGTGAGACAATAAAGACGAGAGGAAATGAAAGAAAAATGGACTTTCAAATGACACGTTCTCTCATTCGCTGGTAATTGCTTCCTGATGTATGCGGCACTTTTCCAATTAAAGATCATGTCAGTGATCTGAAGTCATTAAAATACAGACATCATAACGCTGCTATCAGACCGAACTCTCGCCTCCGCTCACATTTCGCGGCAGAACACACCGAAAGAGGCCGTGCTGTGTGGGGAAGCCTTTGGGAAATAAGTACAAACAGGCTAGAGGTCATGAATCTGAATTACAGCACAACAAACCCTTAAAATAACAGACTGACGGCATCAAAACACTTCAGGAGGAAAACTTCACTGCTCAGGGTTGCTCATTCAGCACTTGGGATATGCGAGGGAACTAGTGCTGGATTTTGACACAGTATTCACGATTTGAATGATTCACTTTGATGCTGATTTACAAGTACTTTGTTCAGTTTCTGATTCATTAGCTCTTGATTCAATTTGATACTTTTTCACAAGTTCTTGATTCAGTTTGATTCAAATTCACAAGCTCTTGATTCACTTTGATCCTGATTTACAAGTGCTTTGTTCAGTTTCTGATTCATTAGCTCTTGATTGAATTTGATTCTTTTTCACAAGTTCTTGATTCAGTTTGATCCTGATTTACAAGTACTTCTGATTCCATTTTTATTCTGAATCATGAGCTCTTGATTCAATTTGATTCTTTTTCACAAGTTCTTGATTCAGTTTGATTCAAATTCACAAGCTCTTGATTCACTTTGATCCTGATTTACAAGTACTTCATTCCATTTTTATTCTGAATCATGAGCTCTTGATTCAATTTGATTCTTTTTCACAAGTTCTTGATTCAGTTTGATTAAAATTTACAAGCTCTTGATTCAGTTTTATATTGATTTGCTAGTCCTTGATTCATTTTGATCCTGATTCACAAGTACTTCATTTAGTTTGATTCTGATTCATGAGCTTTTGATTCAGTTTGATTCTGATTTACAAGCTCTTGATTTGATTCTGATCTCAGTTCAATATCAATTAATTTGTTATTATAAATTAAAAACATACTAGGCCATTTTTTTAAATGATATATGCAATTATATATGGTATTATGTTTCAATTCTCAGTCAAGTTTCATGTAAGTATCAAGTGTACTGAGATTTCACAATTCAGCTTTATTCATATTGATCACATTAAATCACTTTGATTTTGATTCAAATGTTAATTATTTTGGAAATATATGTACATTTATTTTAAGGAAAAAAACTAATTTGAAAAGGGGTATACTTTTTCATAATTATTAATGCATTATGTTTCACCTTTTAGTTATGTTTCTTGGAAATTGCAAAAATACTGACACAGACTTCGACATTCATCTTGATTCAAAAGCTCTTGATTCAGTTTGATTCCAATCACAATTTGATTCAATACTGATTAATTTGTATATGCATCCGGTACATAAAGAGTAAATAAAAAAGACTAAAGCAGTTTTTCTTCTGATTTATTGCTATAATTATTGCTAATTATTAAGATATAATTAACACTGATAATTCATATGCATCTACAATGATCTGCAAACCACATGGAAACCACAGGTTTTGTTTTTATATCAAAGCAAAAAGCTTATTGTGATGTTTAGTGAAGTTTGATTCAACAGTATTATCTTTGCATTTAAGAATCAATATCTTCCTCAAAATGAAGTTTGATTAGTCAATATTTCCAACCGAGCCCTTTACTGCGACTAAAACGGTTACAGAAATATTCATTTGCAAAAAGTGCTTGCGATGCCTTTCTTCCCAATAGTTTTAAGTATTAAGTGAACATTAAGTTTTAATGGGAAAAAAAGTGCTTGCTAATTTAAACTAAAACAGCTGTCGTGGATATTGGCAATATCGTTAATGATTCTCGTTTATAATCGTTAATAATCACGCTTCTTGTTATCGAGATCTTAGTCCATACGCCGTATAAAAAAGCTTTTGTTTCAAAACCGATAAAGAAAGTACCAGTTTCGAAATGATGCCAAAATACGGTTTTGCTAGTAAACGTTGCCACGTAATAATACATTTACCTCAGAACAACCATTCGGCATCCATCAATCAGCTAGAAAAATCACTAAGAGACGCTTTTTGCTAATATTTTTACTTAACCTTTTTGATAAGAAATAATGCAAGCTGGAGATTAAATCCTCACACCTCTTGTAAAATCGCATTTTACTAATGAAGAAAAAATGAGTAGATGTGTGAAAGACATGACGGTATTTATAGGACGCATTGAGTAGGAGCCCAAACTACACCGAGTGATGTATAGCCTGTTATATTGGCACACATTCTGTGTGATAATTCTTTGTGACAGTATATTTCAAGTTGGAAAAGACGTTTAGTTCCCATTTTTAATGAACCTCAGTTCCCAGGACGTCAAAAGATGAATTAAAATGCATATCACTTCAAAAAAAAAAGAGACACAGGCACATGACAGTACGGTTCTAGTACGGTTAAATGTAAAAAATATATAAAATAAAGAAATAAAATAAAATAAATGAACACGTTTATTCTTTTTCTCAGGGGAAACATCTGTATCTCCATTTAATCCTGAAGTAAAGTATTAAATGGATCTCATTTAAGATGTTCCTTTTCCCATGAATAATAAAACTTCACATTAACAAACACATTTCTTGCGTTTATTCCTCCTGAGAGCTTGTCTTTGCGATGTCCAGCGTTGTTCCCAAAACTCTAAATTCACTATTCACTTTCCCCTCGGGAAATACACACACACACACACACACACACACACACACACTATAAAAAACGTCTTGCGTCTGAGTGTTTTTCTTTCTCGAGGCTTTTTCATGTGTCTCTTACGGTTTATTCAGACAGGCAGCAAAAATGTTTTGGCGTGTCCAACTCAAATGCGTTTATTTTTTCTGTGGTCTAAACAGCAAAAACTCAAACCAAATGCAACTTTCACAAACCCCATCCAAACCACGATCACAGGTCATTTCATGTTCAATTAAAATCTGATCCGATGCGGTCCGAGCGTTATTTTCCCTTCATTTAGGGTGCAACCTCACAAAAACTGTTCAGTACGTTTTCCCCTATCTATTAAACCACGAAGCATCTGCTGTTTAGTGAATTAGTGAGTGATTGCAGCACATGAATATGCATGAATGTGTAAAATACAGTAAACAAAAAACGTGCAGTTCCTTCTTAATAGTTTTATCTTGCTTTTCATTACAAATATTATAGAATTCTCAAATCAAGATATATTTACTTGAGATGTGCAATGACAAACAGCACTAAAAACACATCCTAATTAAGTGAATTTATGCTTAACAACAGCAACGAAAAAATCAGATTTGAGATATTATGTTTAGATAAAGTATTTGTCCTGAAAAACAAGACTGGGGAAGAAAATCATTTTCTGCCTCGTGTCAAAATGCCAAACACAAAAAGCAGCAACAATCACAGCTGCTCTTAATTAAACAGAGAACATGTCTTATAATTGTTCTCACGTTTTACAAATGAACTCATTAATCACGTTTTTATGATTTTTCTTATTTTTTATTGCATTATTTATTAGCTTGTGAACCCCATTTTCAGACTGCAGCCGTATGTGTATATATCTATGCACATACGCAGTCACTCGACACAGTGCACTTATCTAAAAATAATTAGCAAATAACTATATGGTTACAATTAAATGATTGAAGGGTTGAGTTTGAAAAATATTTTCCTATGAAGTCAAAAATATAAATTCTGTATAATAAAAGGGAAAACTAAATTCAATTTTTGTAACCCTCGATTCAAGTGTATTTAAAAATGTACAATTTAGTAAATTATATTAAATCATAAAAATGTAAAAAAAATGATTAAATAATATTCAAAAGGGATAGCTTGCACAAAAATGTACATCCTCATGTCGTTCCAAAACTTTTTGGCCTTTGATCATTTTCAAAACGCAAATTAATATATTTTGACCCTACCATATACAGCAAAAGCAAGGATTTTAACAAGATCAAGGCTCAGAAACAGACTTTGTTAAACTCATCAATGGTTTAAACGTAATTTTACTTTTTGTGCACAAAAATAATGATTTTATTCAACATCACAACCCTATAACGCCAGTTCATATCAAAGAGGGAACAACGCAAACAATGTAACATATTCAAACATTTTGTCATACATTTGAAATATTAACTTCAATTCTCAAGAGTGGTGAAATTTAATGGTTTTAGGTGAGTCCTTATATATAGCACAGAAATCAAAGGCAAACAGATCAGATTTCGTCATCTACAATATAACAGTCTCTGTTCAAACGGTCCTATCTACATCCTAACAAACAGGAAATAACTCACCGTTCTTCTCTGTGTGCGGTTTGATGACTTCCTGCCCTGGCAGGCAGGGACACGGACCCTCACATTTCACAGAGATGCTTTTGCTCGAGCTGCAGGCCTGGAACTCCAGTTTACACTGTGGAAGAGCAGAGAGGATTCTGGGTAGTGCATTTGGAGACATTATCGCATTTAACCGTCACAGCCTGAGCGTTGAGCTTTATCGCTCGTGAAATGAGTCTGTTTCCTCAGCCAGGAGAAAAATACGAGTTATCAAATTAAGATGACAAGATCTGAGTTCCTTTGAAGTGAGGTGATTGTGTTCGTCAGATCTGATCACACGGAAACGGTGTAAAATCTGCTGCGTTCTTTGGCTTTTAATTAAAGATGATGTCACGATTAGACTATTAGGCTGTAACACTCGATCGAGTGTAGTACTTCACTAGTTATCAAAGCAAAATCAATTAAATAAACAGCAGACAGAATTGTCGATTAATATTACATCAGAATGTTGAAAACGTGAGCTTATCCACTTAAACCAAAACTAAAAATGGACTAAAAAGTCCTCACTTTCAGGTCAGGTTTGTTTCTTCATTCTGCCGTGAATGGGTGCCGTCAGAATGAGAGTCAGCTGATAAAAACATGACATGAATCCAGTTTGTAAGAGAAAAAGTCATCATTAAGATGAATTCAATTTCAAACTCTTACTTCTTTAAAAAAATATGAGTCTATAATCCATACTAAAACTTCTGACGGCACCCATTCACTGCTAAGGATCCACTGGTGAGCATATGATGTTATGTTACATTTCTCCAAATCTGTTCCCATGAGAGAGGGGAGTTATTGCTTTGAGGTCGTTTGCCGCCGTGCTACAAATAACCCCATAATTACGGAGAATAAAGAGAAATATATAAATAAATCTGTGACATGGCTGGGGCGCTTTATTTATTTTTTCATCCAGATGAATGTTCAAACCTTCCAATAACCTTTAAAATCTGAACAATAGACTCACCTTAACAGCGCACGGCATTCAAGCGCTGTTTGTGTGCATATCAATGAACAATAATCTGCCGGTATAAGACTTGCATCTTATTTTACCACAGAAAGGGCTTTTGTTCGGTAAAGAGGGCTTCAGGTTGACACAAATGCACTCAGTGAAATAAATGAATCGCATTCGTCAAGGAAAACTCTAGAGATCAACATTTTCTGACATACACCATTTTATAACACATGCAAAAAACATGAAACAGCTTTGACAACCTATTTTATTTTCAGAGCGCGACCTGACAGCATAGATAATAAATAATATACCGGAAAACCAGATAGTGAATAAACCCTTGATTTTGGTTATATTTTATAAAATGCGTCATTTGTCTGTTTTTTTTTTTTTTTTTTTTATGCAAATATTCCAGTTCAGTCTAGTATCAAGTTTGCATTAACGGTGCATAAAGATTTAATTTTGGTTTTGTCTTTTGAAAATCACCATCATTTGTCTGAACATAACTAGACCACGGATGTCTCTGTTTATGATAATCATTCTAAATATAGCGTTACTGATTCTACGGCTGAAAGTATCAGAACAGCCCCGTCCGCGCGCTGTTCATTTCTCAGCTCTATCCGTTCATACCAAGACTCTCTCTCACTCCATCTCTCACATCTGATTTCATTCTAGCTGAAGGGAAGGAAATGGTGTGGGCGGGGTTAAAGTGGTGCGGTCACAGATGGGAGGTGCAGGTTGCGCTGGAGGTTCAGGTTTTTCTCTCTGTTCTCGAGCCGGAGGGGGGGATTGCGCAGGACTCAAGAATCCAATATCAACAGCGGACACAGTTCATCCACCTAACCATCCATCACCAAACACTGCATCATTTACACCAGCAGAGAGAGAGAGCTGTGCACTGATATTGGAATTTAAAGGTGACTCTCTCCTCGCTGAGACACAATGATCCTGCACCTGATAGTGTTCGGGTTAAATTCCTCTGATCAGATTACATCGAATCTCACCTGAACCTCGACACAAACACACTTTACATTTAATCAAACAATCGCAATTAGTTAGATATTATTTAGATTATGATCATTTTATAGCTCTCTAGTCAATGGGAGGGTTTCAGACACTGTTGAGCATCATCTTGATCAGTATCTTATAAGTATGAAAATCTTTTATTTCAAATGTTTTTTTTTTGTCTGCTCTCAGATTTCACTTTATTTGAGATCTTTTTGGGTTTGTTTGTTGCTTGTCCAACTTTTTCCGTTAACGGAAGAACGTTTCTCGTCTTGTGCTCAAATCTCTTATGGTGTACTGCAGGGCTCCATTTTAGGTCCTCTTCTTTTTGCATTATATATGCTTCCTCTAGGTCTTACTATTCAGAGACACAACACATCCTATCATTTCTATGCCGATGACGCTTTGCTTTATCTCCCTGTCAAAGGTGACAGCTCTTCTGTGTCGAGTTTGCTTGATTGTCTGCATGGCGTTACATTTTGGATTTGTTCTCCACAAAAATAATTGTCTTTGGCCCATCAGTTCTGACCTCTGACACTGTCAAGCACCTTGGTCCCTGCTCCTCTAAAGCGCAAGTCAATGCTATTTTTGATTCCACTTTATGTTCTAAAAGCAGATTAACGTCGTTGTCGAGTGGCACTGCAAAAATACTTTTCTAGCTTTGATTTTTGGTCTTGTTTTTGGTCAAATTCTCCGAAATTTTTAAATCAAGAAAGATTTTCTTGACCAGTAAAAATTATTGTACTGTTTTCAGGAAAGTCGGGAATTCAAAATTTCCAAAATTGAGTTTTTACTTAGAACGAGCAAAATAATCTGCTAACAGGATAAGCAAGCTCTTATTTCATACAGAAAGCAAGATTTTGCTTTTCTGAAAACAAGACAATCATTTTTACTTGTCTAAAAAAAGTAAACTTTTTTACTTGTCGTTCAATTTAAAAGTAAACGGTGATGAATATCTCACCTTTGAGGAGTATGTGTGTCCGTCGGAGCCGCACACCAAGCTGGAGTGAACTACAGGGCATGGCCTACATTTCCCATGATTCACAGCTCCCATCCAACGCTTATGCGGGGGATTTCCTTTCCTGGGTTTAATGCTACAAAGACAACGAGAGAAAAGTTCTGCATGTTAAACTTGTTATTTAGTACCTCATTGTGAATCCTACAGCAAGACCGGTTTATGCAACGTGCGTTATAAAAATACAGCAAATAAATGTCTTTTAAATTATATTTGACACATCATCTGATTCAATAAGTGGCCGGATTTTTCTTGTGCAGTATGATAACTAATCTTATTACCCTGCAAAACTAACCCGCCGTCCTATATTCCCTACAGTTAGCAGCTCATCAATTAGCGTACTGAGTTAACTCTCATTACCTGCAGCATCGTGCCAACGGCTCAGTCAGGGTGCGAGCGAAATTACAAACAGCCAATACTTCAATCCGAAAGGGATATTACAAGGAGATGAAATCTTACATAACACCAGCTGATCAGATATCACACACACACGCACGGTGGAGATAAGAAAGTGACAAAAGATGTCTGTAATGTCACTTCTGTTCACACTCAAAATGTCAATATCTCACAGACAGCGTGAAGCGTGATCATCTCACGGTGATAAACAAACATGATCTCTTTCTGTATCTCATGGCTGACAGAAGCACTTTAACAGATCGGTGACATTATCAGAGATTTGATAAACGCCTGTATGTTTGTGGCACTTTTTGATATGAGACTGGTCACCAAGGCTGCATTTATTTGATCAGAAATACAGCAGAAACAGCAATGCTGTGAGATATTATTACAATTTTAAAATAACTGTGACTATATTGTGAAATGTAATTTCTTCCTTCGATGCAATATGCATTATATTTTTCAGGATTCTTTATATATATATATATATATATATACACACAACAACAACAAACAAAAACAAACAAAACTGTATTAGATGTTTATTGAGTCAACCCATTACAAATTTTATTTATCATATACGAAGGAGTTCATTACAGTCTACATAATATTTCCAAATAACCTTGAAAGGCCTTATGCTGTGCTAATGACTAGCTGACTGCACATTTCCTCACTTATTACATGAGTGCTTACCACATAAATAAGCAGACATGAATTATTGATTCGAGTTTAAATTATTACGTGAGGGGAAAGAGAGCGTGGAGTGACACAACTGGAAACTCGCACAGCTCTTTAGGAAATCATTTGAGGGGGACAATGGTCAATTTAGCAGCTACAGTTTAGCGTCATTATACAAAAATATTGGCGAGTGGAATGCTGCGGGTGACCAATCACAGCCGTGTAATGAGCTCACCTCACTGCCAGGCCTGCTGAAGCGGTCCGTCTGCCATATTCACAGACATTACTGAGCGGGAATGAGCAGAATCTGTCTCTGGTCACTATGAATTCCTCGCCTCGCTTTTAGTCTATATTTGTTGAACTGCTGGATACAGTCTAATGGGTTATATTGCAGCACGTTACGGCACATTATATTATGAGTCTGTGATTCACACTTCATTTTGTTATATTGAAGTATATTTGTAATATCAGCTCAGCGATGAGGAAATTACACTGCTGTGATGAATCTGTTCTCAAATCAGTCTTACGGAGCAAATACAGTCTATCTATACATGAGAATAAATCTTCATAATTACACTCCGGTTGGATTTATCCTTTTAAAATGTCATCACTAACGTTTAATAAAACAGACAAGTTTAATCAAATAAAACAGAAATACAAAAAAAACCCCAAAATATGTCTTTTTTAAAAAATACTTTAAAAAAACATACAAAAAATGACTCTGAATTAATTAAATAAATAAGGACAGGACTTTTTATGTTTGGGTAAAAATAAAATAAAATAAAATGTAAAAAAAAAAAATAAATTGTTAAAAAAGTTGTTTTCAAAATTTATTAGATTAGATATGCTTGTTGATTATTAAAAGCCTAATTAAACCAGGAAAAGTAAAACAAAAATAATAAATGATAGTAAATGAAAATAAGGCTTCAAACATACAATTATTCTTAAACTTTCAATACATTTTTTGTTAAATCATATTAGTTCCATTATTTTAATTAATTCTATGTCTTTTGGTTACATTTTTTTTAAACAAAAAATGAACAAAAAATCCTGAAAATTTGTATGAGCACAAAATTATTAAATCTGAAAAACTACATATACTTTTCACTGCTGTTCTGAATCTTGTCCCAAATCAGTCTTCCTGGGGCAATAGAGTATGCATCCAACCAGTATGAGCCTCTCTTCATTAATACACTTTAAATTATTTTATTTGAAATTTCTGTGCTAAAACCTAGTGAGCTGCCTATTTGGACGCGTCCAGATCCAAAGCTTTATCAAAAAGTAAGTAACAATATAATCAATATGGTTTTCCTGGACTGTACAGTAGCATCATATGTTACATATCCTGCTACAAATCAGCCACTTCATTTCAGATAGGATTCTGCCTAAGTAGAGCACTACATTTTGGAAAAGTGCCAAGTCACGAATAAAAGCGGCAAGTTTTAGACATGAAGTGCTTGTTTTTTTTTTACATGTGCTTTAACGCTAGCAACATCAGCTCCTTTTTGGCAGCACATGTACACCCATTTGCCAGATTTTCTCAATAATTAGTGCAAAAAATCGTGCAGCTTCCATTCGGATCTACTCATTTTGTTAATCTAGCAGAACTCTTCATACATTCATGTATTATGTAGCGCAGTGTTTTAAGCGGTACATTAATGATCAGAAGCAGCAGCTACACCTCATGGGCTGGTCATTATGACAGCGTTATCAGCCGCTAGCGGTGCGTTTGTTTCTCAGGCAGACGTGGCATTTGGCGCGCCAGGGTGCACTTTGTGTGTGCATATGTAAGGGGGCGGTTGTAATTTAGCTTGTTAAACTCTCGGACCTGCTCGAATGGCCATTACACAATTAATATTTGTTTGTCCGGACATGAGGGGGCGGAGTCAAGAGCACGGAACGCTATTCCCTCGACGTTCCGCTGTCGCTATGACGACGACGACTCACAATAGACAACGACGGAATGACATACCTCTGAGCCCGATTACACACAAGGACACACACTCATTCATCTAGTAAATAAGATGGAAATTATTTGTAACGATGGTTATGGAATAAAAGCTGAAGATTTGTTAGAAACTAGCCAATCAGAGCTTCCAAAGTTTTAAGGGATTGGCTAGTTAGTCACTTTCACCACATCAATAAACTGGCCGGCATAATCCAAGCACAGGGCTTTTTAAACTAGGGTCTGGGGAAAAAAAGAAACTAATAATCGGATCTAAATAAATTTAAATAATAGAAATCATTTTAATAAGTAATAAATAAATAAATAATATTTTGAAATACTTCAAAATGCATGCATTTATGAATTTATTAAATTAAAAATAATTTATTGACAAACAAAACCTAGCACTGTGTGGTACAGAATATTATACATTAATATTGCAGAAACTAAATATTTTTGAATAATATTTTACACATTTATAAAATAATCTTTACTCTTTATGAATAAATGTATTCCTGCCTGCATCGTCGCACTGAATAAAATAAAATAAAACAAAGTAATAAAATGTGATTTTTAATAATTGTAATTTGATTTAAAATTATTATACTATTATAAGTATAATTATCTATTTAAATAAAAATATTAACACTACGGTACTAGAGTGAGTAAAGGAAAAAATAATAATGAAACATTATAAAGTAAATATCTTAAATTAATAAAGTAATATTTTTCCACACACATTAGGATATTTTTATAATGCATTAAAATATGGCTGCCTTTTAAATGTTAGAATGGGGTCCCATGCATAAGGATGAATATATAAATAAAATAAAACATAAATAAATTTAATTTAAATAGTTTAAACAATTACAAGAATGAATTCATGGTTAAAATTAAAATATATTTAAATATAAACAAATTTACCCATGGCTTTTTGTACTAATTTAATCTAACATTAAAAACTAAATATTTTCCAAATAATATTTTTCACATATTTATAATAATATTTTTTTAACAGTATAAATTAGGTAGACTTTCACATTTTTGCATGTGGATGACTGCATTAAAAGACTGAAAAACCCTGCCCTAGCAACCACTCAGCACAGCTGTTGGCAAACTGCACAATCTAAACAATCTTCAAACTGGTCAGCATTTGCCTTGACAAACGTTTCTTTTCTAGCTGATTCTTCCTTGTCGTGCGATTGCGGGTCTTACCTGTGCTGTGCTGGTTTGTGATTGGCGCAGATGGCCGTCTGGAAGTCGTGGCTCACACACACTTTGTGAGGAGGGCAGCGAACCTTCATGCACGGGTCTTTAGTGCTGTCCAGCCCTGAAAGACAGAGAAAGACTTCATTTACTTCGACCCTGCAGCTCATTTGATCTCTGATCTGTGTTTACGTCTCTCTCAAACACAAACGCAGTCTCTCATCTTCTATATTCATGTTCTTTTGTTTCGCTTTTCCTTTCCAGGAAAGAACGACAGAGCAGATTCAGTCAGATGGCATGAAAAGAAGCGAGAGAATCTGATGGAGGAGAGGAGAGCTTTACTCTGGCAAACACACAGGAGAAACAATGCAGCAGCCTTCTGGCAAACGCTTTATCATCTCACACACACACACACGGTGCCGACTTTGAGCAATAGCTCAGTGTAAACACTTCCTGACAAATGGAGGAAGAGGAGAAACACTGTCTCGCGAAGGTAAAATGCGGCTCCTCCAGCAGGAGGTAGGAGGGTGAGGAGGAATAGCGCGGAGTAGTGTGCGGAGATCATTACGAGAACTCGTGAGACATTCATCTCTATCAGGAAACATTAAACACACACCTTTCCTCAGCCATCTATTACAGTGCAAATTCAGTTTCAAGCCTCAGACATATACAGGTAGAGCTAACATTTAGTGTGTGTGTGTGAGCTAAAACACACAGGTGGGTTTAACGGAGGTCAAACACTCCATCACTCCCTCTGACCTTCACATGTCTGTGTGTGTGTTCATCGGGGAAGTTTGATGCCAACCTGCTGTTCGTCTGGAGCGCTGCCATGCCAACTGGCCTTCAAAACACACACACACACACACACACACACAGCTCTGATCACTGCTGTTAACTAAATAAATACCTCTTATTTCGAGGAACCGTTAATTAATATGAAACATCTGTCTTCTTTTATTTCCCCTCATGTTGTGCTAAATCTTTGGCATTTTATTAAAAAAAAGTTACAATGATAAAACGAGAAGGCACTGATTCAACAAAACCACAATAAGATGAAACGGTATACAGGCATCTCTACTCCTTTTTCTCTTGGAGTAGATGTGCTCCTAAGTTGAAAAAGTGAAAAAGTTTTATTTTAACCCTGTAAAGCCCACTGTTGCAGAATTACAGCATCACTTCTTTTTATTTTTTTACTTGGATGGATAAAACTTAGATCTCTACCCTCGACGCATGGTCTACCACACCTTTATCTACTACAATATACACCCACGGGGGTTCAAACTATGGATGAGAGCTGAATCTCTGGCATCCTGTGACTTTGGTACAGAATTGTGTACCTAAACCCAGTATCAGTATGGCACCGATACCTAAGTAACCAACTTTACCATACCTGAACGTCAAACCCAACAAATCTTTGTAGTATCTTGAGTGTGCATGTTGTTTTCACATTCTGTCTTAACATAAAAGCATGTGAATGCAGTAATTACACGTCCTCTGACGGGCAGCAGATAGCCTTTCGTTAACTAGCTAAGCTAAACAAGCTTCAGTTAAAATGCCTAAAGCTAAACTTCCCTTGTATTCAAATTCTTGTTGTCCAACAAAAGAGATCATTATAACCTTTTTACCCCACAATACCAAACAAATGCTTCTTCTTCTAAGCTACTTCTCTGGATGTATGGCTTTTTCTGTGCGAGGTCGCCATCTGGTGTCCCGTATGAATGAGACCGACTATATATAAATATCAATTCAGGCACCGTTTAGGCACCCAAACTGTTGTAAAAGTATCGATTTGTCACCGGTGTCGAAAAAAAACAAAGATATGCAACTCTAGTATCAAGAGTGTAGATGGAATACAACAGACCGAATCTAAACTTGGACTGTCAAGTGATGTTGTGATGAAGCTCGCCTCCACACTTCCAGATGGTCAAAACGACAAGATCTACACAGACAACGACTTCATCTGTGTCCCACTGGTAGTCAAGCTCCTCGAGCCTGGAATCCATTATGTGGAAACAGCGAGGCAGGTATGCCTACCCAACTGCATCCTTAAAGATGAGAAGAGCTTGAAGAAAAAGGGGAGAGGAAGCTTTGATGTCCGAGTGGAGGGGAACCACAACATCTGCGCTGCCAAATGGTAGACCGGTTACATTTGTGCCATCCTTTGCTGGACCAGAACCTGTGAAGAAGATTCTGTGCTGGGACAAAGCCACCGAAACCATCATTGATGTTGAGAAGCCTTACACTGTTGGTACCGAGAACAAACACACAGCAGGTGTAGATTTGTTGGATTAATTTGCTTACAAGTTCCTCGTGAAATCCCACAGCTGGTACATTCACATCTTCTAGCACACTATTATACTTTCTGTGATTAACGCCTGGCTCCTCTAGAAGCAGAACTGTAAAGCTCTCATCCTGGTGAACATAAACAACACAACACCCAAGAGAGGACGACTATCTTCAGGGAAGAAGAACACATTCACACAGACGGTGACATCAGGGAGCCCTTTGCGTGCTCAGAAGAGGCCATCTTCAACAGATTTGAGTCACCCAGCCAAGAGGTCATCGGACCACCCACCACTGGATGTACGCAGACATGATTGAACATCACCCAGTGAAGATGAAGGGAGGACGCTGCAGACACTGCAATAATAGATACACAAACACAAATATTCGCTCACATGAAAATAACTGTCTCAGGAACTATCACTACAAATAAAAACAGACCAGACAGGTAAAAAACAATTGCTCTTTTTTTCTATATTTGGGTCTTACAGGGTTAAAAAAGAGAGTTATATATATATATATATATATTTTTTTTTTTTTTTTTTTAATGAGAAGTTGAAATTAATATGAACTAACATTCATATTTCTAATAAATAGCCATTGTTTTTTCATGTTAACTAATGTGGCTAACTAATGTTAATTGAACCTGATAAGTGTTACCTAGTTTGAAAATAAACAGCTCATTAAATCAAGTTTTAATCATTTCATTATATGGTGAAGACTAAAGCGAATATAAATATCTAAATGACTGTTTGAAACATTAACACACTTCAGAAAGGAGCGCAGCTGCTTTGTTTACAGGGTTACTGCATGTCTGCCTCTGTCAGCGCCCTCTTCTTCACTCGTTCCACCTTTCTTCTCATATGTGCCAATTTAAATGAAATCATTGCCTTTTTGAAGTCCGGTAACCATATGAGCACTCGTGCTCCTAAATGCATCTTAAGTCTGATGTAAAATCTCCTGAAGTTAAATAATAGATTTGTGTTAGTTCCATGTTTAACATGTCATTTGTGGAACATTTCCGCCCACGCAGCGGCTCTTAAATATCGTTTGTGCTTTTGTACGTTCAAACACATTTCACTAAGCCAACAGACCTGTGAGAACTAACATTGTTTGACAGCGCTTACATCCAACCTGGATCCAATGCCGTATTTGTATATGCAAATGAGGTGGGAAAGATTTGCAGTGATTAATGATTTAAAGTTCAGTCTGTTCCTCAAATAAAGAAGAATATAGTGCACATAGTAAGTCAACTTGTCTGCAATCCAGACGTTCTCCCACTGTATAAATGCACCTTCTCTTCTTTAGCGCATCTTCCTCTGGTTTCCCTTCTGTCTTCTGCTGTCAGTGTTTTGTGAGGGAGCGTGTGTTTTTGCGTGTTTAGAGATGTACATGCCTTATTAATGGAGTTCAGCCCTCTCTCGACCCTGTGACGGACGGAATGATTTGATATTTTCCTGCATATGTGATTCAGCCGGTGAGGGCGAGAGAGATGGGAGGAAACGAGAGATGAGGTGCTGGGAGCGTGTCGGAGGGGAAGTGAGGACACGCTTTACCGGCGGACAGACACACGCATACATACACAGATTGCGTGATGCCTTTCATAGCATACAGGGATGGGATTCTGTCTGAAGGACATTCTGCTTTTGTGCTTTATTTATTTATTTTCTCCATAGCTGAGTGTGTGTAGTTAGCACAGGGTATAATGAAGTGAATGAGGTTGAATAGAGGATGGAGATACAACCTTTTTGAGAAATCAAAAATTAAGGTTCAATATAGTTACATATATACAGTATCTTAACGGAACATGATCTTTACTTAATATCTTAATGATTTTTTGTCATATATATATGTGTGTGTGTGTGTGTGTGTGTGTGTGTGTGTTCACGGCACCCTAAATCACTTTAAAAACTTCACACTGGACTTCAAGCAGCTTGGATTCGGCATCTCTCCAGTCTTCCTCTGGACTCCAGACCTTGATCTCCAAATGAAATTTACTTTTATCTGAAAAGAGGACCTTGGAGTAACAGTCCAGATTTTTTTTCTCCTTAGCTCAGATAAGATACTTCTGATGTTGTTTCTGTTTAGGAAGAGGTCTTTTCCTAAAGACGTCTGAGCGGGTGACACTCAGTCCACTTCTTTTGAAAACTGTTGACAGTTTTCTCAAGCTTGCTGTCATCCCTGTTGCTTGTGCACCTTTTCCTACCCGGTTTCTTCCTTCCAGTCAACTTCTCATTTAATATGCTTTGATACAGCACTCTGTGAACAGCCAGCCCTTTCGGTAATGGCCTTCTGTGACTTAATATCTTTGTAGAGGATGTCAATGATTGTCTTCTGGACCAAATTTTTACATTAAAGTAATGAGAATTTAGAACAAGCGTGCACTTAACTGTAATGAAAAGAATATTGAAAACAGAAAAACTCGAAGCCAAAAGTAGCACCTGTACTATTATATTTAGCACGCCACTCCGCAAAATGAAGGAACCGTACTTTCTAGAAAATCTGAAATGAAGTCTCTTAGACTGTGATCTGACCTGTGACAGAGGGGTTTGTCTCAATTACAGTTGGATTCAAAAAAAAAAAAATGAGTATAAAAACTGATATCAAATCACTCAGAAGTCTGTCAGAAATCCCTGAAGCCGTTTCTCTCAGTCTCTCACTTACTGCACTTTGCATTTGCAGGTTGGCGTGTGGGTCCAAGAACGTCCAACGTAATAAATCAAACAAAATAGCAGAAAAATAGACTATTGATCTCCCGAGGTGAGCGGATGTATAAGGTGAATGAATGTAAAGCTACGCATGTACAGCACAGTGATGCATTTCTCTTGTTACTGGTCTACTGTGTATTCTTTCATTTTGTTCAGTTCTCTTTCTATTACAACGGAAAACAGGTCATTCATATTCAGAGACGAACCCCAAACACCCTCACTGCAGGGTACGAACGTGTGTGTCGAAGAGGGAATGAAAATAAGAAAGTGTGATAGATCCCAACTGATAAATGTGAGATGAGAGCCAGAGAGAGGGAGGATGGGGGATATTTACCTCTTCACACTTTTCAATTCCAGGCCTGAATGAACAAATTCAGCTCCTGTTTAACCAAGCAGTCAATTCTAATCGACAAACAGCGCACGACATACGCACTTCACCTATAGTATATACTATAAACCGCACACTGTTTATTAAGCATGGTATGCGCGACTATGTGTTGCAATAACGATATCCGTTTCGTGCCGCAGTTCACTACATCGAATGTTTGAAATATGAACATTTGCTGAAAATGTCCTCACCCTCGGGCCATCCAGGAACAGATTCGGAGAATGTAGCGTTTCATCACTTGATCACCAATGGATCATTTGGGGTGAATGGGTGCCGTCAGATCGAGAGTCTAAACTGCTGATTAAACAAGTCCAGTCCAGTCCAGCAAAAACTGTTTGTAAGAACTGTTCGTAAGTTTTTGGGTTTTTTTTTTCTTTAAAGGTTTGCTTATGGCTTAAAATAATTCATAATAACATAATAAAGCATCCTCTTTTGGAAAAGATTTTTGTTTAGAAGATTTCCGGCTTTTAAACAGTTCTTGATCTGTGCATATTCAGATGAGATGATTCTAGATGATTCTAGATGATCACTGGATAAATTGTTATGCATTTTATCAACAGTTACAGGTTAAAACATATTAACAAATGCACAGCTTTTCACTTTGCAAAACATAAACCGATGATTACTGTGATGTTTTTAATCAGCTGTTCAGGCTCTCAATCTGACGGCACCCATTCACTGCAGTGGCTCCACTAGTGAAAAAGTGATGTACTGCTAAATTCCTCCAAATCTGATAAAGCAACAGACTCGTGTGCATCTTGTATGGCCTGAGGGTGAGGACATTTTTATCAATAGCTTTGCAATAGCTGCGCATAATGCAATCGATAGCAGGTGCACACACACAATTAGCACACTGCGCAAAGCATACACACTACAAAATTGTGGAAACAGCGGCGGTAGCATGTCATTTTTTTCCTCTTTTCTTGTCTGCGATCGACTGTCCACATTCATCTGCGTCTGCTGTGCTTTATTACAGGAGTGAGTGAGTGATGAAGAATTCATTTCACTGAAAAATAAAACCCGTCCGCGCTGGTTTATTCGACGGGTGATTCCTCCTTCATCATATGTCTCTGGTGACATCGCTATGGAAACCCGCCACCCCTCAGGGCCATGAGTTTTATCATTTTTATGGCTTGAATTAAAAGAGAGGGAGAGAAATATGCTCATAAACAGGCATGATTTGATAGTCGGTAAATTAATCCTATAAAAGTGCAACATTGGCTCCATATATATCCTCTTACAGCCACCTGCGTGAGCGTGTGTGTGACCTAAAGTATTATTCTGTACTTTAACACAGCGTTTTTTTTGTTTTTTTTTTCAGAAAATGCTGGATTTTTGACAATGTACTAAAAAAGCATGAGGAAAAATGGCACAGGCCGTCCTTTTCTGTTGCATGCGAGAAAGAAGCAGAATAAAAGACAGCAGATTTTCCTGTTTGCCCGATTTAAGCTGAACGCAGGCGTTTAAAGTCAACTCGACTCAGCCTGCATCGATTCTCTCTGTGTAAACCGCACATGCATTCGCTCTCTATCAGGTTCGACCTTTGATCTTTGGTATCACAGCAACAGTAGACCTCATCTATCCAGCTGTGACCCCGAACGCTTTTATACACCTCACAATATGACCTTTAACCCTTCGCGTGCCATGGATCGCTACGAACGTGGGAGTCTCATCTGCCGTGTCGATCAATAACTGTACAACACGAGGGCTTCGTTCAGATTAAATACTAGCTTTCTGTCAATGCTGCCTACTTACACTGCATAATGACTACCGCTTTCTAAATAAGCCAAACACTAGGCATTTTAATGATAATGATTAATTATAAATGTTCCGATTCATATCGATCAAAATAAACATGAAAAAACTACAGTTAACATAATAATGATGCTATATTTGATTTTCTTAAAAAGGGTATCTGTGATGTTTCTATCTTCCAAATGTCCATAGAGAAAATGGGAATATGTATTTTTAATTTTAATTTTAGATAAAGCAATTGTTGTCATTTTTTAATGCATTTCGCGTTTCTATACAATTCTAAGTTTTTGATTATTTAGTTTTAGTTATTTTAGTGCAAATGGGAAATGCTGCCTTGGCGATTAGCCAAAATAAAATAAGCGTGCATGAATTTGGAATAGTACTGTGATATTAACTATTATATTAATGCACTACCATTATATGTTTGTAAATCAGAAACCGTATCCTAGTATGCCATTTCAAATTTAGCAATCTTTTTTTTTTCTCTCTGACTCCAGATTAATTAGTCACATGGCATTCACGACTCAACAATTTGCATTCTGTGAGCAAAATACATACCAAACATTGCACTGATCATCGAAATAATAAAAGCGGCGTGCCAGTATGCTATTCTAAACACAACCGCACATCTCATTAACTCTTCTTTGCAACAGTTTGAATGATTCAGGTAAATCTCATTTCCATAATCATATCACAGGAGTCATCTTTAAATGAACCCTTCGCTATTCTGTCTCTGTTTTAAATACTGTAATTACTGCTGAAGGTTGAATGAGGCTAAATGACACAATCTGGATTCGGCGTTCGTACCTGTGATTATCCAATCAGGTTGGGTCTGTGCTACCTAATGGCCAATCAGCTCGCGGCAGGATTCTGAATGTCACCACATAAACAAAAAACAGTTTGATGAATGAGACCTTCATTTTCTGAACGAGCGCAGTCACACACACTCATAATCTGTGTGATTATCACGCTGCGATCCTGTTTACACAGAGAAAATGTAAATATATAACCTTGACAGAGCCACACACACACACACACACACACACGTGTCCTGTCAATGCCCTCTGCATTGGGGCACCTGCCTACAAAATGCCATCTGTGCCATCTGCACACTTTGGCATAAAGTGTCAATCAACTCATTCAAACACACACTAGGGAGACAGGAGGCAACATGAGATCGAAATTAACTCTATATGCCGTTTTAAAGTAATACTTTACCCCGAAATGAAACATTGATGAAAATGTACTAACCCCCAGGATTTGGAGAACTGTAACGTTACATCATGTTCTCAGCAGTCGATGGGTGCCGTCACAATGACAGCCTATCCACAGATAATCAACGCCACTCGAGTCTATCAGTTAACATCTTGTGAAACTGTGTGTTTGTAAGAAACAAATGCATATATTCTTTTTAGATCAGAAAGATGCTTCTGGCTAAAATACGAGTCTATAATCCATAATAATGCTTTTTTTTCCAGTAAAACAATGATCTGTTTTCACTGGAGAGAGCATTATTATGGGTTGTGGACTATAAAGCATAGATTAAAAATGCCTTGATGAATTTGTTTCTTACAAAAACAAAGCTTTTGGTTTGATTGCATGTTTAATTGAGGATTACTGTGATGTTTTATCAGCTGTTTAGACATTCTGATGGCATTCAAATGATTAACCGACAAGCAAGAGATGCAGTGCTACCTTTTCTCCAAAAATGGAATATAAAAGTAACTCCTCTACAGTACATCTTGGATGGCCTGAGGGTGAGGATTTTTTTAACTATTTCTTTAATACATGTTGCTGGTCTTATTATGAATGATTCATCAATGCATTTTTTTTTTAAGAAATGCCAGCAATCCCAGTAAATAGAACGACAGGTGAAATCAGAAGGAGAACGGGAGTATTCCATGTGTAATTAGTTTGGGCTTCTGTTACGAGGGAATAACCCGCAGAGCTAAAGTTCACAATGTGAGGTTAACTCAAACACTGAGCGTTAATAATGCATGACCCTGCTGGAGCAAAACACACCTAGAGACACCGAATTGCACAACAGCATCCAAGACAGTCGTGCGAGTGTGTGTTACTGCCTGCAGAAATAGATGTCAAAGTCATTTTAAGATTTCATTAGAAAGCGACGAGTCTCACAGTTCTGCTGGAAACACGTTCAACCAGAAGCAACTCAAATGATAACTAAAGGCTGAAATACACTACACGACTTGTGTACTCTGAAAACACTACACAAGTGAGGATCATACACCACCAGAGTTTAAAGTTGTCCCGATCGCAACAAACTCAAGCAGAAACATGTGAAATGAAAACAAACGCGGTTCCTCAACTAGCGTCGACTTGTTCAGACTATAAAATCGGGGGAAAAATTTGTGTTCATTAGCCCTCAAATAAAACAGTTATATTACAATAAACTTTAAATCAATTTAAATAAAAAATATAAATTTTACTTTGCCATTAAGTGAAATAATATGTGCTGAAGTATTTAAATTATAAAAAAATAAAAATAAATGGAAATAAAATAATTTCAGTAAAACTGAAAATCAAAGTTAAACGTAAATAAAAAATACTTTCAAAATAAAAAAAAAACAAACTTTTATATAATTTTTGTAATATAAAATCTCATTCAAAATACGAAAAAATACTATAATAATGTATAAACAATACTAAAACATCAATGAAACACAGAAAATGTGTAAGAGAATTCATTTAGTAACGTGGCCAAAACTCTTCAAACTCTTCAAACGACACGTGTCCGTCCATCAGCTGATCTTAAGCCACTCCCTCAAACTCTCAAGCTCCTCCTACATCACCAAACATATGACATGACAAGATTCCTCTGATCGTGAGACAGAATCAATCAAATATCGCAGCCAATCAGAAGAGTGCATGGGCGGGTCCGTCTGGAAGAGCTCTGCCCTTGTGATGAAATGAATACTTTATAATCTAATTTATAAATATTAAAGCTTTTTAACATCATTACATGTACATACCCAGTGACTGATAACATCTCTGTTACGGACTCTGCACTTGTTTTAATGGACATCTTTGCTTTATTTTCAAGATCTGAGGAAATCTGTCAAGATCTGTCGTCTCTTTCAAACATTCATACAGTTTATATGCTGTTGTTCCAGCCGCGACATCGCGAAAACAGAAAGCGTTTCTAAATTTCCAAATCGACGCAGCTAGTTAAGACGAAAACTCCGATTAACACCAAAAAGATACCTTTCATCACGTCGTGAGTAAATAGGACACGGTGTAACTCAAGCTGAAGAGTCTGGAGCGGAGCAGAAGTGTGTCCTGCAGGTCGGACTGCAGTCAGTCATGTGTGCCGTCGAGGTCAGACGTGTCCATATGGAGATGACAGACGGGTCTCACACAAGAGAGAGATCAAGACAAGAGAAAAACGCTACAATCGCCACGGTCAGATGAGCTCAACACGCACGTTATAAAGGATAGTGTTGTGATCAGAGGATATGAAGAGATGCAGAAAGCAGATAAGGCTGTGTTTGCGTGTGTAATGAGGTTATATGTAGGAAGAATCATCTATCACATCACAGCAGGAGCCGTCGACACACACACACACATTTACACAGAGATTAAATGAGGACATACCATAGACTTCTATCATGTTTATGTTCAACTAAATATAGTAACTACAGGCTAACTGCCCAAATCCATAAACAAACATTATTCACTTTCTGAACACGGTTCATAATAGTTAGCTAAAACAATAGAAAAATGCTTTTGTTGACTGCGTCATTAACTGACATAAAATAAGTAAGGTTTTTATTTTAGTTGCACTTCCATTTCTATTTAGTTTAATAAATAAATGATGCATAAATAACTGCACACATTTAAATAATTAAATACAACTATACAGACATATGCAGATTTTTAAAACCTTAAAAGTTAAAAAGTAAACATTCAAAATTATAAGCATCTCATCTTTTTTTTTTTTTTTTTTTTTTTTTTTTTTTTTTAAACAACTGATAATTGGCAAAATTTCGAATTTTTGTTTAGGTCATGTAAGTCAATGTACTAAAATAACAAAAATTTTTATAAAAATAATTTTTTTTTTTTACAAAAACACAACGAAATGTCTAAAACCAAAACAAAATGACAAAAAAAAATTATATATATATATATATATATATATATATATATATATATATATATATATATATATATATATATATATATATATATATATAAATCACTGTAACAGTATCTAAGTGATACTAAAATAACACTTCATGCATCATTCCTCTGTTTTGTCAGATTTCTTCTCAAGATGATTTGGTCCCCAAAGCCAAGCTAAACACAACACAACAGTGCTTCTGTGAAAAGCATAATCCTCCCTCTCTCCGTGGAAATAATTAGCTCGAACGCGATGCTTTAATTTAGGCAAAAATAAAGCACTGAAGTTCACCAGCAGAGCAAAACTAATGCATGTTAAGCAGGTGAGAACACACCTCCGGCTCTAATTCAGACCAGTCTTCCAGCGAGCCCGTTCATCCGTTGCTCTACACCGAGAAAAGCCCAAAAGAAAGCGCTCGACATTGAAAGATTACGCGGCGCTAACAGCTGTGAAAACCTCGTGCAGGAAACATAAGTATAATTCCACGTTTAATTAAAGTATTAAAATGATAAACGCTAGGGAAGCTGAGGCGCCGCAGGGGTCCGGCGGGATGGGAATTCAAGGAACGTGCACGGAGTTAACCGAAAACGCCCTTCAGGACACGAGCCTCTCGCTCCGGTGCCTCGTGGGAGCGTGGCGTCCCCCAAAACTTCTGAATATTCATGAGCTGCACTCTGATTATTGTCCGGTTTCAGAAAAGAAACATTTAAAGGGTTTGCTGGAGTAAAGAGTTCCTTCTGCTTTAAAATAATGTTTGGAGAAGCAGAGGAGATTTGAAATGGCCTAAGGAAAGAGCTTCAAAGAGAGAACCAAAGAGGCAATTTACACTTCCTAAAAGCTGTGAAACGCACAGAAAAACACACAAAGCAACGCGAAACGCGCGTTAAACCTAAAGGCAAAGGGGTTGAGTAACTGCACTTAAACTTTACGTATATTAAAGTCCTTACAAGTCTAAAAATGACCTGCCTTTCTAAAACACTGTGTTGTTTTCTCTTTATTTAGCTCAGGTTAACTCGTCTTAGCCCTCCCTGTTTTAAAGCAAAAAATAAAAAAATAGTGAATTTGTGCACAAACTTTTTAAATGTTTACAGGTTTAAGCTCAGATGAATGAAAATGAAAATCTGTGCTAATTGAAAGAAAACAAGCCGACAAAGATTGAATCCAAAATTTGGTTAAAAAAAATACGTAAAATGTAAAAACTATTTTTCTCTAGGCCCTTCATTTTGCATAAACATCAAAAAAAAAAAAAGACATTTGAAGTTGGTGTGAAATCAGTTGAATTTATGAAACAATGCTTAATCGAAATATTATTAAACATTAACTGAATTAAATTGGTCTATTTGACCATATTGCTCTTGCTGCCATTTTATTGATGGTTGTGTACATATATAATTATTATTGTTATTAAACTGTGCATTATTATATCGTTATTATACTACACATATATACGGAAGTTTTTGTATTTGTCATTTTAAATTTTAATAATTTTGTGTGATTTTGTAATCGTTTTTTTTGTTTATACAGCTTTTGTTTATTTATATTAATTAAACTAAAAAATACATTTAAAATCATAATATGTTTTTACTTAAAATAAATAAAAGTGTTAACATAATTTTTTTTTTATTTAGTTTAACTTGTACTAAAATAACATAAAACTGAAAAAAAAGAAAACTTAATAAAACATGAAATATATTCTAAATAAAGCTGAATCAGTATCTGAATGACATTAAATAATACCGGCTCTGACAACTATTTGAAATAAATGACTTTTTTTAATATTCTAATTTAATTTAATCGTTAATTTAATGGTTTTAGTATTTAACCATACCCCTGGGCCGTGACGCTGATTTTACTCACTACGAAAAATAGCCCTTGATCGCTGTAACACTTTATTAATCTTTCGCTTTATTGAAAGTCTGTGTGAGTTTGTTCTTCTTTCTCACTCTCGTTCGGAGCTAAACATCTTTATCACGTTGGCTCAGCGAACTGGGTTTTTCTCAAGGTCAAGCACACTGTAATCCAGCTGAAAAAAAGAGAGAGAGAGAAAAAGCTAAATCCTGACATCTGAAGTGAAACATCGAATTAAAACCCTGTGTGGCGAGTCCTCATACAGACGTGACTCCATACAGTACACACACACACACACACACACACACACACGTGTGAACGAGCGGGAAAAAGGTTACCATAGCAATCGACCAGAATTATACTGGATACGTCCAATCACATTCAAACAGGCTGCTAAAAACAAAAAAAACAGCAAAGAAAAGAATGTAACACTTAATTAAAATGTTCTGCCACCCAATGATGAAAGAAACGCTCAATTAAACGGGTCACGGGTCACACATCTGACGCCCCGTACTCCCCAAAGGGTTGCTTTTAATGGTGAGAAAAAGACTAAAAGATTAAAATCGTGGGTAGACGTTTGATTAATTAATGCTCAGACGAGGAACTGAAACAAGCTGTCGGTGAATTCAAGGCGGTTCCTGCGGTCTTAAAGAGACAGGCACACGCTTACAGTGGGGAGAGGTGAGAAATAATTCACATATAAGTCGTTACTGGATGATTCCTGTACAAACGCCATCATTAGGCACATTAATTATGCGGCAAAACTCAACTCATTGATGACATTTGAAGTTTAATATCGCTAAGTTTCTTTTGTTTAACAAGTCCGCATTTTATCAAAAATACAGTACAAATTGTGAAATAGTATTACAGTTTAATGTAATGTGAATGTATCTTAAAATGGAATTTATTCCTGTGATGCAAAGCTACATTTTTAGCATCATTACTAGCAGAAATTATTCTATTATACCGATTTGCTCAAAAAAGCATTATTATTACAGCGTTTAAAATGATTAAATCAAAGATATATTTTATCCAAAAAAAGGTCTTATTTTACTGCAGATTGCAGGGAATGCTAATCACGAATGATGAATGCAACAAAACAACACTGAAACTCTTCAACAAATTCATCGGTCAGTAGGACAAAGTCAGAAAGGACAGGTTGCGATGCCCACGTCCTCAAAAACCATCAACAAAAGTAGAGAGAAAAAGGCGACATTAAAAAGAGGTTCACAACGAGGATAAGCATGGTTTGTGTGCTTTGTACTGTGAATTATTGGCCCTGCTGTTAATTGCACTGAATCCCATTTCTATGTTTATGCAGTCAAATGGCTGAGTATTTCTCATATTCAACAGACTAATATAATATTTGCCTCAGTGTTTGGCTGGTAAGTCTCACTGTTGCTGTTTATGTATTTACTAAATTGCCAATTTTACTATTACGCTCTGTTACATTCCTAATTTTATATTTTGGCGGGGTCTGTGCAGTTTATGGGAATATTATGCAATGTATTAAAGTAACCGTGAAATGCAGATACCTAAACGATATGTACATCGCGTTAAAGGCATTTTTGTTCACTTTTATACGCTCCACTTTCACTTAGTTAGCTGAGGTCATAAACGCATCTCAGTGGCAAGTGGCAATATTGGATAAATAGTTATGAGAGGGTGTATTCGTGAGCGATTGTATTCAAATTCTGAACTGATTACAGCCTAGAAAGAAAGAAAGAAAAAGAGTATTTCGGTTCTTCAAAGCGCATAGAAAGATTCAGCGTGTTTTAATTTTGTCATCTTATTTGTTAACTGATTAAGAAAAAATAGTGTGGTTATCTTTTTTTTTTATTTGAATGATTTAATTCTGTTTTGATCTGTTCTCAGATTGCTCTGTTCTTCTGTATGCTTTTGTTTGCATGTTTAAATAAATGTGGGAAAAATAAAAATAATATTTGTTTGTATTTTTAATGAGTCCATTCGGTTTTTAATAATATACACTCATTTAATATTTTAATCTTATCGCTTAATAGTTAATGTTTGGATAACAAGTATTTCGGGCAGGAAAATGAACTGAATGGAGAATCTTACTTTATAATAAACAATGTTGGTGTTCTTATTTTAAGATGTGTTCATGATACATACATAAAGTGCATAACGTAGCCACATTCTTTTCTTACGTGCATTTAAATGTTGATTATTTCTCAGTGACTCATCATTATATGCGGTTATCAAGTATATGTTACCATTTATTTCATATGAAACAAAGAAAATAGTATCCCTATGTAGTGTGTGTGTGTGCGAAGCACTGTGCACAGTGCACTGAGGGCATTCAGAAACTCAGACAGGACGAGCAAGAGAGCGATGCAGAGGAGAAAAGAGGCAGAGAGGAGAGGAGGTTAGTAGAGGACAGTGTGTGAGTGTGTGTGTGTGTGTGTGTGTTGCTGACAGCGCTCAAAGAGACTCTAAACGCCGGAGAAGAATCCAGAACGCCCTCAACTGCCCGAGAGACGCGGATTAGCTCTTCCTGATTATCTGCCCTGTCACACTCCCGTCATCGCTTACTCTCCCAAACCACAAACACAACGGCATCATCATTTTAACTGCATAGAAGAAAACAAGAGAGCACATATATGAGACAGTCGTGTTGACACGTAAGCCAACAAGCGCCAGCGCGAGTGTGATACTGCTGAACAATTCAACAAAGATGGAGATCAACTGAATAACATATAACCAGTTACTCTCTGTGTTTTTTCACTTCACCAATGGCAGAACAGAATGGCATTATCAACGAATCACAGTTTCTGAGAGAATCGGTTCATCTGTTCTAGATTTGGTCGCATGAGTGATTCAGTGACTCGCTTGTTTTGTTCTCGAATGAATTAGTGTTCTTGAAAGAATCGGGTCAGTAAATGATTCAGGGCCTTACTCATTTAGTGTATTTGATGGATGCTTTTGAAAAATGAATCAGTTTAAAGAATGTCAACTGCAGTCATTTATTGCCCTCTATAGCAGCATTTATGCAACTTATAATAGTAAGTAAAAAAATCGAAATTGATGATAAATTCACAAGCTAATTAATTATAGATACATACGAATGAATAAATATGCATGTATATACACAAGGTATCTATTATATAAAGGCATAGAAACAACATTAATACTCATGTATACTAATTACTGTTAATTTTGTAGTATTTTCAATGTTTTGGGGGAATGTTGCCTTACACAACTAATTATGTAACACTGTTACCTTAAACGGCAAAGTTTGGCTTTGTTTGATGTGTCATTACTGCTCTTTTGTTGTTGTGGCTGTGAGGCCGAGTCTCTCTGCTGTCACAGGGCACTTTCTCACCGCGACGGTCTCAGCAAAAACGACATATTAGGGCCACTGCAGCTCCGCTCAGAGCGTCTGTTTTCACTCTCTCCTTCTTCACAAGAGGAGGAAAGGGGATCTTGTCTTTGTGATGAATTGCGGTGGGAATTACTGCGGTAAAAAACACTCGTCTCTTTCATCCGTTGTTCTCTCCTCTCGGCACGTCAGCTCTAATTGGGGCGGTGACGGAGGCGAGTCGCCGTCCACAGCCCAGTTTCCTTTCCAGCGTTTCACTGACAAAGGACATATCTGCAGCCGTAAGCCATCCTGGCTGAAAATGCACCGTCCGTCCCCGAAGACTTTGATACCTGTCCTGCAGCCATATTGGCCCAATCGCAGCTGTACATCCCAGCTGGCTTTCATCGCCGCCCGGCGGCCATTTTGGCTCAGACATGACGAAGTACTCCGTAAAATGCTGGAAAACAGCTCGCGTTCATGTTGGCTCAGCTGGTGCCGTTCATTTGCAGAGGAGCGCAGATGAAAGCTCTTTGGCCCGCGGCATTACAATTTGTCTCATTTTTACTCTAAAAACAAACACTCACTCACCGAGCTTCCTCTTCCTCGGGTCAGACCCTTCACACTAGACCAGAGTCTGTTCGTTTGTTGTGAAAGCTGTTGGATTCGGTTTGCGTGACACGCAATTCATCTATGAGACAATAACGCATTTTCCATCGCTTTCTCTTGCCGTTTGAGCTTGTTAGTTTTCGGTGGTAAAACCACTGTGGCAATAAACACGAAAAAAGTTAAACACTTAGTCTTCGCTACGGCAAACTGGTTTCAATCAATGAATCAAAGTGTGAAAACTGCAGACGAGGCAGAAATGCGTGTATGTGAGCTAGCGGACAGAGTTCTATGGCGCAACTTTTTGAACATATAAATACCAGCACACTTTAAATTGTATATTTGTGCACAGCTCAATTTTTTATTTAGAGACCCAAACTGTTTTTCCTCCATATTCTCATTATATGGGAATGTTTACACCTGGTCATTTTCATGCTTTTTCGCTGATCGGATGTCTGATTTAAAACATTTCCATTTACGTTTGGCCACATAAATGTGTCTTTCTTTAAATTCTTTAATTCCTGCACTGTATTTAAATTTAATGAGTTCACATGAACTAAATCAAAAATAAGCGCTGCATTTTATTGATTATTAGCTCATTTCTACATCAAAGATATCTGTAAAGATGTGTTTGTCTTATTACTTGAATGAAGAGGTCTGCGTGAGCGTTCTGCGTTTTACTATCAGTTTCATTCGTGGCAGTTTGCGCATCAGCTCGCTGAAGACATGCTCAGCTGCTCTTCTGCATATTGCATTTGAGCTGTCATCGGTTTATGATTTTAACATTTTGGGAGGAGTAATATTTGCATATGCGGTTTCACCAACCAGGTGCATTTAAGACCAGTTCACACCAAGCATGATCACTATAAAGATAACAATAAATCTGAATATTACAAAATTAAAGAATAGCCCTCACCACAACTATAACAATAAAGGCGCAGAGAAACTATATTGTTGGAATCACTTCCAAAAATTTTTTTTTCCCAACAGATGAGCGATACAAACATTGACGTCCAATCGGAATCCATCTTGCTATAACAAGCATGAGAATTTAAAGTGGCAGACACACCTGCACTATGGACGCTAATATCTGTATTTTTTTAGTTATCTTTATTGTTTCCGTCCTTGGTGCGAATGGGGCTTTGTATGTTACACTGCTAAAGTGGTTTGAGCTATCCGATCAAAAAAAAAAAAAACAGGTGACCAGGTGTAAACAGCCACTATGAACCACAAAAAGCCTCATGAATTAAACATAAGAAAATTATTTAAAAAAATAAATAACGATACGATTTTCCTAGCTATTATTTCCTATGTCAGGCATCATTCAGTCACCGCAGACTCAATGCGAAGTCTCTTCAGTAATGAATGAGATACTGTTAGAGCTGTCAGGATGGGCAGAAAACTCAAGGTCCGTTCTCTCACTGACTCCAGCCGTTTGCCTCCCCGTGGCTTAATTAGATGAAGCGCCAGAGGCCACTGCGGCTCCTCGGCTCAGCGTGCCAGCGGAGATTCAGCCGCTGTGGCTCAAACGCTGCATGACACGCGCAGGCTGTCAGACGCTACGGCTGCCCGCTGGACACGAGGGGGGTCAGAAGACTCGGACAGGCTCGTTTTAATTCAAATCCCACTTATTCCCCCTTTCTCTCTCTCTGAGGAATGCAGGTCAAGTGTCTAATCACAGAGACGCAGAGCCACTTCAGGTGGGACTGTGAACTCTGACCCCTGGGGGTTAAAGCTCACCTCCCTCACCTCTCCGGCGGAGTGGCCCAATTACTGTCAGACTCACTGTTGCTGTGGCAACCAGGAAAGAAACCACAAGAGTTGAAGAATTATGTCGCTGTATGAAACACAGAAGAGAGACGGTGGGGTCACAGGGTCAAAGGCCAAGCTATCAACTATCAAGGTCAAGCTGTGGCTTATTACTGTCTGTTTATTTTCTATATAAGTGCTATAATACTTTCAATAACTAACAATATTTATTGCGAGGATTTTTAATTATAGGGCAGTTGCAGCTGTTCCATATCTTTGTTTTTTTGTTGTAACTTTTATTCATCAAGGACACGTTACAGTTTTTCTCAGTCGCTCATTCATGAAATTTGCAAAAAGGCGCATTTCTCAAAACAATATGTATATAACAAATAACAAAACACCACGTATTACCCTTAAAAAACAATCCTTAGTTCATCTTCCAAAAATGAATATCTGTGTCAATGTCAGTGGCATCAGTATGAAAAGTCCTTGTGTCGTTGTGTACGGATAAGACGATCAAATTGCTTAGTCATGTTGTCAATATAACAGTGTACTCTGAATGGATATTCTGATGTGCAATAATTCCAATATTTACATATTGTAGTTACTGTAGGTTACACCTTCTTGTATGTGGGAGTCTGATTGCAAGAGACTGGACAAGATTCACATTTATGCTTTTACTGTTCGCACTGTATTTTGCTGACGGACCGTCACTGCGATACAGAAAGGAAAAGAAGGCACTGCATAGCACAAAGGAAAAAAAACTAAAGTAGAAATGTGAACATTGGACATTCTCCTGTACAAGTGCTGTAGGAATTACAGTGCAGTCTTCCTGCGACTCTCGACTGAGAATGTGTTCTACAAGTGCGGCTCTTCTCTCATCAGGAGCAAGCATATGTCCTCGGCCTCTTCCGACTCTTCCCGTTTTGTCTCCCAACTCCTTGTCCTTCCACTGTCAGACATCGTAACACTGGTACACTTTGTGTCGTGCTCCGGCTATATATATATATATATATATATATATATATATATATATATATACTTGCAGGTTCATGAGATGCACCTTTGTTAAAGAAAGTCAAGATTTACCCGAGAGCGAATTACTTTTTTATACCAAAGATGTGTAACGGAAATGTATAGAAATATGCTTGACATATTATGATAGCTTGTTCAACCATTTGGCATTTGGCATGAACTAATGTCTAAATGTTGTGGCGGGTGAGACTATTCAACAGAGACCCATTCTAATACATTTTGATCAACGTGACAGGAGCAATTGATAATTGATTTGCATGAACGTACCGAGGCATCTGCAGCTTCTTTGAAGAAACCAAAAACTGCTTTTTTGATGTGGACAAGTGACACGATGGTGTGAAGACTGAACGGGTAGATTTGAGATTTTCAATTCTGATCTGAGAAACGTACCAAAGCGACTGAGAAAAACTGTAAATTGATCCAAGAATGTTCATTTGTAATGTTACAAAAGATTTAAATTTCCAACAAATGCTGTTCTTTTGATCTTTCTATTCATCTGAGAATCCTGCAAAATGTAATGGATCACCATTTCCACACAAATATGAAGCAGCGTTTCAACAATGGTAATAATAAATGTTGTAAAATCAGCATATTACAATGATTTATGAAGGATCTTGGTGAAAATTCAACTTTGCATCAAAGGAATAAATTATTTCACATTTGTACTGTTTTGACTGTAGACAGACAGACAGACAGACAGATAGACAGATAGACAGATAGATAGATAGATAGATAGATAGATAGATAGATAGATAGACAGACAGACAGGCAGGCAGGCAGGCAGACAGACAGACAGACAGACAGACAGACAGAGAGATAGATAGATAGATAGATAGATAGAGAGACAGACAGACAGGCAGGCAGGCAGGCAGACAGACAGACAGACAGACAGACAGACAGACAGACAGACAGACAGATAGAGAGATAGATAGATAGATAGACAGACAGACAGACAGACAGATAGAGAGATAGATAGATAGATAGACAGACAGACAGATAGATAGATAGATAGATAGATAGATAGATAGATAGATAGATAGATAGATAGATAGATAGATAGATAGACAGACAGACAGACAGACAGACAGACAGACAGACAGACAGACAGACAGACAGATAGATAGATAGATAGATAGATAGATAGATAGATAGATAGATAGAGAGATAGATAGATGATATGTTCACTCACCGTCAGTAGTTCTGCTCTTGGTCTGTGAGTGTGATTTAGGTTTTGGTTCTGATCGTAGGTTCGACTCGCTCTCTGTAAGAAACAAAATCAAATAGATATCGTAGTTAATATCTAATATCATAGACCAGCATAAATATCCTTTACAGCATTTCACAGCATTGTGTGCTTTGTTAATTAAAACAAAACAAACAAAAATGAATGAGTTTCTATAGAGACGAGAACAGAGTCCATCCAATCAGAACTTAGAATTCGTAATGTCAGAGCTCATCATTAACCCTTTCAGTGACATCACCGAACGTACCTCTCAAATATGTACATTAATATCTACAGTGGCATCGAGGCGAGGTGAACGCGCTCCTCTAATCAAAAGAGTCGCGACCGACAGAAACAAGTCGATTCCAGAATTAAGAAAAGGGAATCTTTTCCTCCACAAATGGCAGCATGGAACTGCCCTAAACGAGCTCAACGGCTTCCCGGAGACCAGCGATTCCCACGAGCAATGAAAGAAAATCTACACAAACATCTGTTTTTACCTTGCATTCAACACAATACCTGATTTGCAAGGAGGTGTGTAAATTCTGAACAGAATGACAATGACTGAATCGAGATACTTGTGCCGCATTACTACACCAGTGCAGGTCTGTGGGAAAAAAACCCAAAAAACTTGTTCTTGAAATACCTTGTGCAACTGCTTAGCGAATTCAGCCTGAATCTCTTTTTTTTTTCCGGCTTTATTTATGACACAGAAAGTTTTTGTGGAGCCTGACACACTCTCAGTCTTTTTCTCTGTCTGCATCACCAGGGAATAAAACGGCGAATCAATTCGCAGCCCAGTGTGTGTAAGCGCGTTGTTTCTCTATTCATCGTGGGAACAATGTTTTTCTTTTTTTTTTCTTCTTTCGTCCTTTGTACATTTCTGTCGTTTTTATCCCTTCCCTTCGTTCGTTCTGTCCGTCTCCGTGAACGCAGGGTCAAACAGAGAACAAATAACTGGCCACTATCGGAAACCCCACCAAAATAAAACCTCAAACCAATTTCCTGCATGTTTGCTCTCTGATCTTCCCCCGAGGCGGCGTGCGCGCGCGTGTTTGTGTGTGTGTCTTTTTAACAGTGAGACAGCTAAAATGAGTTTGTGTACAGCCCGAGGACAGACATATCACAAATGAGATCTCTTTAAAAAAATCTCAATTGTCTCTTCTGGAAAGCAGAGAGATTAAAGAGAGAGGTTTTTTTTTTTTAATATATATTGCGTAACCGAAGTCTGAAATCAAGTTAAAGGTCGTAATACGGTGTCTCTCAAACGTTCCTCATCTAATGATCTGCAGGAATGGGAATTGATTTTGGAGTCGCTGGGAATCAAGAATTGATTCGATTCGATTCAATCAAAGCAAATCGATGTCCTGTTTTAGTTTAATAAAGCTAATTATGAATTTGTCTATGAATTTAGCCATTTTTCAATGAAAATATGGTATGTTACACCGTAATACTCTGATTATTAGCTGGTTATTACCATTCATTCGCTTAAGTTTAACGAGTTACTAATATTTTGCTAATTTCACTTGAGTTTGACAGCCATACCTAAAACAGTGGACTTTTATTTGTGTGTGGACACACACACACACACACACACACACACACACACACGAGCACTTCTGCTCCTCTTCATTTCATTCTGTCCGTCTCTCTCAGATTCGCTGTCCTGATTGATTTTGTGGTTTGTTTCCAGCGTTTGCTTTGCACGCTGTTTGTTTTCAAGTGTCTCTCTTGCAAATTGATACACTGAAACAAGAAAATCAATTCCACACCAAACTGACCAACCAGCTCTCTCTCTCTCACACACACAAATTTCCATCCATACCATGGCGTCAGATTCATCAGGAATTTTGCCGTTTTTACTTTTATCACCGGACTTGCTGTAATCTTAAGCGTCTTTCGATCAATCTTCACATTAGGTCGCACAGGTCTTTCTCTCTCTTAAACACACACACACACACACAGTGGAAGAAGCTACACAACAAATTTCTACCAAAACAATTCAGAAAAAACAGCACAACAAAAGTCCTGAAACCGTAACTAAAAATTAAAATGAAAAAAAAAAAAAAAAATGAACTGCACTGCATTATTTAACATAATTAAAACTACTTTAAACTATTTAAAATTGCCGTTGCTTTATTTAAAAAGGGGAAGCTAAATAAATGAAAAACTAGATAAACAAAGCGTACTCTCCCTGGTGTGTGTTTGAGATTTTACTTTCATGTTGTTAATCAGCATTCACTAGAGTGTTTGTCATGCAAACACAAAAACACAGTGTTTGAATATGAATTCCTCATTATAGCAATTGCTAAAGCAAAAGCCAGACTTCACGTCAACAGATATGATGGATGTTTTCATGAAGAGCTGTCAGGATGCAGCTCTCCTCTTCAGACAGACAGACTAAAAAAAACGCAGGACTGCAGCTGAGACCCGCTGAATTTATCCATTCAATCAAAGCACAGCTTTTATCACATTCAGCATCCAAACGGAACAGACCACCCTGAGCACGCTCATCATTTAATGTTTATCAGACCGGATGAGCCATATACATACTACTTCATATTATATAATTTATTCATTTATTCAACTTCGGAACTTCATGCTTTTATCTATGCACATGAATGATGTTGTGGTAATTGTGTAGTCTATATATAAATTATTTTATTTTATTCTATTTATTAATTTTGTGGTTTAAATTTGTTTTGAAAAAGTTTTTTTTCTTTTTTTGTGGAAGTACAGTTTTATATTTCTATTTTATTTTTATAACATTTTATTGCCACGTAAAATAAAATACGATTATGTGATTAAAGTTGTGTGCAATGTTTTGAGAATAGAGTCAAATCTACAAAACTTTTGAAAAAATTTGATTAAAAATTTTACAACGAATGAATTATAGTTGTGCTTTATTATCAAAAAAACCTATTGAAAATCTAAAAACATAAAAGTCCATAACCTGAACATTTTCATTTATTCAGTACAATGAATTAAATATAAGTTAAATATAAATCAGCTGGCATTACAAACATTGATTATTAGAATCAACTAATTTCTGGAAATACATATGTTAAAAAGATAAAACCTACATTAATTGATCTGGATTTAATTTTTTTTTAATTCTGCTTCCGCTTAAATACATATATGTACCGTATTATGATATTCACATAATAAAGAGCATATCATAAAGGCAAGCTCTTCTAGTATCTCACATCTTTTCTCCTTCCATGAATGCGTCACTCTCTTTGAAAAAAGCTAGATTTTCTCCTTTAAAAGCATCTGACCTCTAAAGAAAGCTGAAGCACCACCTTACAATGCAGTTAATTATTGTTACCCAACTAATTACAGCAAGAGGAATACAGTTGAAAAAAAAAAATCCATTCATTCAAGAACGTTTCTGCATTCAGCAGCACATGCCGATGTGTGTCGAGCATCGCGATCAATGATTGGCCCTCAGAGACCAATCAGGAGCGGCCAGATTGAGAGAAAGGCCAATCAGAATTCCTATTATTGACCATCAGCCGGCAACAAACTCCAACACGCGTTTGGCCAATTACCTGACTTTCTATTTACCATAACCAAGAAATCGAGAAATTGAGAGGGATGAATGCAGCGGGGCTAATTAGTGCCAGCTGATTGGTCAAGAGGTTAAAGACCCCAATGACCAGTCAGATCTTTTTCTCTCTCTTTGACATACAATCGCTTTCAAAGTTAACTTTCTGATTCCAATGCTGAATGAAGTCAGAAAACCCTTGACTATAAAACAGTACAATTATATATATATATATATATATATATATATATATATATATATATATATATATATATACATATATATATATATACATATATATATACATATACATATATACATATACATATACATATATATATATATATATATATATATATATATATATATATACATATATATATATATACATATACATATATATATACATATACATATATATATATATATATATATATATATATATAAACACACATAAATATTACTATTCATTTATTCATTTATCATACTTCAAAAGTTATCAGCCAATCTAAATTTGACACCATTTTAACATATTATAAAAATAAAAAAACAAGTCTTTGCTTTAAAAAAAATAGTGACGTAAATAATTATATGAATAATTGAAATTGCATTCAATAAACATAACAAACAAACAGACTGCATACACGCATATGTTAATAAACACACACACGCAAACATGTGTTATACATTTAGGCTACATACATATATTCTCAAGGAACATTTCTTATAGTTATTAATGCTAAAAACTGATTATGATTTTTATGGAAAAGTTGTTTAAAACCAGAGCATTTATTGGAATCTTATGTAACATTAATAACGTCTTTACTGTAACTTTTCATTTGGTATATATATACACACACATACACTCTATTTATATATAGATCACGCACACATACATATTTATATTCAAAACATGATCTAAGTATATGATCTATATTATGATCTACATCGGCTCTCATCGTCTTTTTTTTCAAGCCCGGTAGATCCGGGAAGTCTCGTAACTCATTCAGGACACGCGCTAGGGCTTTCCTTACCATAATACACCTCGAACAGGGATTGCATCTTATTATTTATTTAAAAGCCATATGTTGAGTAGTTGTGTTTGTTGACCAAAGCCAAGTTTTATTTGCATTTGGACGTTACAGGCTCCAGTCTGCAGCTCACGAAAGGAGCCGTCCTCGCTCAGGTCAGATCTCAATGCTGACTGAGATGAAGCACTTTGATATCGAGAATACAGTATTTCTGTGTCCAATCCTCACATGACAGAACTTCAAACTCTTTCTGTGACTTTCATTTACGTCGAAGCTCGCGGCGAACGCGATGAACCTCGCAAAGATTTGCTGTGGTTCATATTTTTCCTGCCATGTCTTATGTAGATAACGTCTTTGTGCTCGTGTGACGTTCCCACGTGGGATTTGCTCTGCATAGTGAATCTAGGCCAAGACGCGGGCCATACAAGAGCAGACGGTACCAGGCTAATGATGAGAGGAACGGATCACTGCTGGCTGACGCTCGGCTTTCACGACTTCTGCCGTCTCATCTCTCTGTTTCTGATGAAGAAATAAACATTGCCAATACATTTTTAACAGCATAATAAAATCATAATGTCATCCTCCTTCTGGCCTGTTACCTATTTTCTCTTTGCCTTTCTGGTCGTTTATGCGTTTTAGGGGTTTCACAATTTGGTTTATTTATATATATATATATATATATATATATATATATATATATATATATATATATATATATATATATATATATTCAACCAAATTGTGAAACCTAAAACTATATATATATATATATATATATATATATATACAAAAATTTAATAAAAAGTAATAATTACAAATATAACAGGAAAGCAGCATATAATATTTTATTTTTATAATAAGTTAATATAATAATAATAATCATCATAATTTTCTAATAAAATACACAGAAAGGTACATTTTAAAATTAATATTTAAAAATAATCAATTAACAATAATACTAAACAAGCACTTAAGTTTAATATTTAAGTTAAACAAGTAAGCAAATAAATAAATATGCATTATAGAGTAAAAACAATTTTACAACATTTAAGTAAAGTCGCATGGCAGGTTAGGTTAATTCTTAGTTAAACAAGTTGAACAAATACATTTTATTATAAAATAAAACACAAAAAAAATCATTAATTTACCTAAAAAAAATTTTTAAGTAAAGTAAAAAGCAGCATTCAAAATATAGGTTAATATTTAATGAAAAAAAACAAGCAAATAAATTTAGAAATAGTATTATAAAAATAAAACAAGAATGCAGCATATAACTTAAAAATAACAATAATAATTTATATATTTCATTAAAAATAATGTATACAATGTTTAAGCAAAGTAGCGAGCAGCTTTGAACATTTAGATTGATATTTAATTATAATAAAATAAAGCTGAAAAGCAGCACATGACTTTATAAACAAAGAACACAGATGATTCATATATTTCATTTTTTAAAGTTCGAATACAATATTTAAGTAAAAATGTATACATAAATAAATAAAGCAGACTCAAAGTGAACAATCATGACTATTTCATGGGGTGATGATCAAAACAGAGTTTGTGCTGAAATCGTCTTTACAAAGACACGTACTGCATTCAGAACTCGGTTTAGCGTTTATCAAATACCCCACTAGCATTTTACAGTCAGGTTTGCCAGAAACCTACTTGTACGTGCCCTCTTTCCTTTCTCTTTTCGCTCTCTTTAAACCTACAGGAGAGTGTTTTTGTGCCAGTTAAACGGAGCCGGTCCCCAGCTCCAGATAAAGCCGTATTGTCCCTGTGCATAAATTGCAGGCAGTTTAAAGGGCAGATTGTTGTGTTGCCGTCCCTGTGCGCCGCGTTTGCTGCCACTGCAGTTTGGCTCTGAAACGCTGACTCAACACCAAAACCATACAAATGCAAATGAAGCATTCAGAGAGAATTTCCCCATAACGAGGCTGTAATGAGGCCTGCACACGCAATTAAATTCACTGAGAACGCATGCCGTGCCACAATAACAGATTACGGCAAAGACTATGTTGCACTCGCACGCGCTCGCGCGCCGAAAAACACACACGTTATTCTCTGAGCTCCTTAAATCTCTTGTCATGTCTGTAATGGACAAGATCATAACCCTCATTTCTCTTTAAAGTGAATAATTACAGGCTGAGGCTAATTAAATTAGTCAGGCTCAGCCACACTGCTTACACGGTCAGAGAGAGTTTAACCGCGGTGTGTGTGTGTGTGTGTGTGTGTGTCACAGCATGAGTGTGTTTGCAGCGGTGCACCGTGGGAGGCTGTTTATGAGAGAGAGAGAGAGAGAGATGAGGCTCTAAATTGTTTGTCTCTCTTGTCTAATGAAAATTCAGCAGAAGTGAATCGATAAACTGTGATTTAAGAGATCAATGTGAAAACTATGGCATTCTTAAGTTTGGGACAGACACAGTAACACGCACGCACGCACGCACACACACACACACACACACACACACACACTCTCCATTTGGGTAATGGTTTTTATAGTGTAAAAACTATTTGTGCTATTGCCCTACACCTCCCCTTTACCTAAACCTCCCACCCCTTACAAGACACTTCATGCGATTTTAGATTTAAAAAAAAAACATCATTTAGTATGTTTTTTTTTAAGCCTTTTGAATTATGGGGACATTGGCAGTGTCTACATAAAGCACAAAAACCAACACACACACACACACACACACACACACACACACACACACACACACACACACACACACACACACACTATCCATCCATCTATACATATACACATATATTAGTTAATAATCAAACAAAACTTAACATAGCATAGATTTTTTTTAATAAAAAATATATAGAACATACATAATAATATGCAGCTGAAAAAGCTGCATGAATGTATTTATTTGTGTATTTATTGTTATTTTTCTTATTTTATTTTTTCTTATTTTAATTTTAGTTAAATATTATTTCTGGTCATTTTAATTACTTTTATTTTTAAATATATAATTTATAATTTATACATTTTATCTAGAATTTTTAGTTTATTATATATATATATATATATATATATATATATATATATATATATATATAAAAAAAAGAACGCAGTAAAAGTGACAATAGAGTAGGGCTGGGTGATATGAGCAAAAATTTATACATTTGCAGTATACTGTTAATATCTGAAATATTAAACAAATAATTAGTTAAAAAAATAAGTTAATGTAAGCATGTAGGCATACATGTGCAAAGAAAGGTTAAAATCACAATACATTCCAACATTTTAATACTGCAGTCTAAAAACAAACAATGTTTTTAAAGCATAAGTTACATTTACTTGATGAATGAAAATTAAAAAAAAGCGTAGACTAATCAATTTGTAGCGTATTTGCTATCATACAAATACACTTCTAGCTTTAAAATTCTACATATATCACATTTATTGTCCAACTAGAAATATTTCAGCAAAATGTAGATTTATATCTGGATGTATATGTATTTCTTACGCTCCTATTTCACTGTGCTCTGTCTGTCTGAGGAGCTTGTTCTGAATGAAGTCAAGCCACTTTAGACTGAAACTGGAACTATAGGCTACTATATAGGTAGTAGAAATAAAAATTGGACTGTGTCCTACGGTGTGTGACAGCAAAAATGTAGAAAAAAAAACAATAACAACACACAGATAACATGAGAACGTAATCTATCTTCCTTCTGAGTTACAAATAGCATGAAAGAGGTTTATCTTCAATGTTATTATTATTTTTTTCTTTTCTTTTTTCTGTCGCACCACAGGACACACATTGATACGTCAACTACCCATATCTAAGTTTTTAAAGCCCTCCATACATAACTTTCTCTGCAGCAGTTCAGTCTGTGTCCTTCCTAGATATTTATTCACCTGTGCTCATATCAAACTGCCGTATATCAATATTAACGGTATTTCTTCATATCGTATTGCTTATAAAAAAAAATGATCATTATACCTTACAAACTCAATATATGATCCAGCCCTACAATAAAGATTTTTTCAAATATAACAAAAGCCAAGTGTTTTAACTCAACTAAAAAATACACATTTATTAGAAAAACGAAATACTTTATATTTCGCTTCATATTTGTTCAGTTCAAAACAATAAATGTGTTTGTTGATGGTTCGCTCTTCTGAATAACTCTTCTTCCTTTTCACGGTTGTGTGAGTGCTACGTCTAAGTGCATGCGTGGCTGTCAGTCACTTATTAGGGTGTTCTGTAGTGAGCAGAGAGCGACTCTTTACCGAGATCAGTGAGGTGAGCTGATCAGAAGAGTGTGAGAACGGCAGGATTAGTTACAGAAATCATGCTTTGTAGCTTTTCTTAAAGGAGTCATTCACGCAGGACCAAACTAGTGCAGATGGTACACACACACACACACACACACACTCTCTCTCGGTCTCCATATGGTGTGGTCATGCATGCATCTGTCTGCTGGTCTCTATTGGTGTTTCTGTAAAAACAATAGAGCTTGATTGGTTATTCATGGAGGTTCATCACAGTCGTTAGCAGAAGTGCTCAGCAGAGCGGATGTTATATTAATATCAAACAAAGCGTTTCGAAAACTGACCCTCCACTGCGGCTTTAGCACAAGCATCTGTGAAGGATTTCTTCTCTTCGAGAGTATTTTCTTGGAACCCCCCCCTCCCCCCTCAGACCAATTTCTCTCTTTTTTTTTTTACAGCTTTACATTTATTCATTTGGCAGATGCTTTTATTCAAAGTGACTCGCAGTGCATTAAAGGTTTACATTTTAATCAGAATGTGTTTCCCGGGAATCAAACGCACGACCTTGTCATATGCAAATCATCTACACGCTTAAAATACCAAAATTATTTACTACAACTTCAAAAATGGGCTGTATGAGAGCTCTTACACGCAGGAATGGTCTCGAAAGGGGTCTCGAGACAAGCTTTTGAGATGGAAGTAATAGACGTAGGTAAAAAGCAGAATTGATGACTAGTTGTGATAATCGCTTAAAGAAATCTTATATAGTTCAGGGTATCTGCACGCATCCACTACGAGCGGCTACTCCGCCATGTTGCGGTCAAATAAACGGTCGTCATGCCAACTTGTTATTGTAAACAGAAGCTAGCAAAGCTTGCCCCGCCTCTGAGTTCTTCTGATTGGTCCCCTACTCAACGTTCCGCTCTATGAATCTGTGCTTCCTGCAAAAACAAAGTCTGCTCAAATAACACACCGACATGAAATTTCTATGTAATATATAATAATGTTCCTGTCTGCAATAGCACTCCTCTGCTCTAACATGACATACTCTCTCATGACGCTATGCTCTGATCACATGCTTGGATAAAAATATGTTTGTAAGACTATACATTATTTAGATGATTACAAAAACAAAAAATATGTTGAATCTGATTCTGTTGAACTATTCAAATTTTTGACAATGCATGTATACTGTGTGTGTGTATATATATATATATATATATATATATATATATACACACACACACACACACACACACACACACACATATATATGCACACACAAACACATGCATGTATATATTCAAGAAAATCTTTTATATATTAAATATATTCTATATAATATAAAATATAAATGTATATACTGTAAATGTATATGTAATGTATATATATATTTAACCGATTAAAATGTTCAATCTTGATTAATCGCATAACTGTCATGATTAATCGCAATTTAATCACACGTTTTTAACTATTTTAAATGTCCCCTAAATGAATACTTTTCAGGTTTTTAACGCTCTAAATGACACGGGCATAGACAGATACGGATGCCTTATGCACTATATGTTTATTATTATTTGATGTGATTAATTGCAGTTAATTGTTTGACAGCACTACTAAATTCAAAATTCTCTTGACTGCTTTTGCGGTTTAGGGTCACGTATATCGCTGCAATGTTGCTTCACAAACAGCTACTAAACACCATACTAAATTACTTTACCAGGAAGCGCAGTCATAAAAGTACAAGATAAAAAATGGTAAATTGCACGCGTTACAGCAGCCTTTATCCGTATCTCAAGCACACTGTACCCACAGCCTCTTTAGGTGCTGCGCTCTGATAATGCAAACAAACCGTTTGTCTTCTCGTCTCTCTTAAACATTAGGGAATATGACAGACCTAAGCCGTACGTAAGCGCGCACGATTTCATGAAGCCCAAACGTATTGATTCCACCCGCAGGAAAAGGGCCTGATATTAATCGATAATACTAATATTGGGCTGGAGTCGGCAGCAATGTTGCTGTATTGAGACAGAAGGCTGTTTGGTGATATTAGCTGAGGAGCAGATGAAGTAAATGTGAGTCATCGGATGAAACATAAACAGTGTGCGTCTACGACAGGATCCCCAGCATCAGCAGCGGATGAAAACGCTGCTCTGCATCTGCTCGGCTGATCGTTCTATTCACGAGCTCCTAAAAGGCTCAAAAGGTTCGCAAATTACGTCTCTTTTTATATTCATTTGCGTTAAAAAGTCTTCAAATGTCTTCAATTTCGTTCCTTTAAACTTGCAAACAACGTTGCCGCGCAACAAACATATTTGCATATCATGATTACAGTTATTAATTAATGATCATTCAAACATTCGCCCATGCTGGCCTTAGTAAAAAAGTAATGCATTTTAAATGCATTTATTCCATACTAGGTATAGCTTCAATCTATTAAGATACTCATAGATAACTTTATTTCGCATACTACTTCTGCACAATGGCGCATTTCTTACTATTAAGTCTAAAATATGTTTTAACGCCGCTTTTGATGAGGATTGTATGATCTTTGAATAATATCTGTCTTTCAATGCTAAATATTTGAAGTGTATCTGCAATATATTTGCAATAGTTCTGCTTTAACACAATCAGATATACTAAGTATATCTTTACTTGCACCTAAGTGCAAAATCAGTTGTTCCAATTTAGTTTTGCAGTGTATAAAGTATAAGTGCACTTATCTGTAGTACACTTAGCATAAAATACATTTAATATATTTATTTCCACTGTGAAGTTAAAACACTGTTTGTCTTAGAATTTGGGTTGAAGATAATTGCAATTATCTTTCTGTAAAAACGGTAGAAGTCTATGATATGTCTTCATTTATCTATGTGTGTGTTTCTGGCTGGCTGTATTGATTCATGTCTGTAGCAGAGACGAGGATCGATTGGCTGAAATGAAGATTCCAGCACTTGATTGGAGTTTTCTTATGATTAATCTGGGTAGAGATACAGTATGTTTGAAGCAGAAAGGACGGTTGAGAGAGCGAGACTACTGGGTCGGGTGGATAAATGGATAAATGCCAGAGAGAAAACGGTTCTGAACAAGAAGCAGGCGTTTTCGCTGAATCTCCTTACCTTGGTCTTGTGCTTTGTTGGGGTTCCAGGCTCTGAAGTAATCATCCTACAGAAACACACAATGGCATACATTTAAAATCGTCAGACAGACACAAGTCAAGCTTTAGTGCTATCGTCACGACCTTCGGAAAGAAGAAAACAGCTTTAGGATTAAAGGACAGTGTGAAAAAGACGAGATGGTGACGCTGAGATAAGTGTACAGACGGACTGTTTGCTGATGTTTTTAATGAAAGCCGTGCAGTGAATAGACTGTCGACTCAAGTCTGCTTCTTGAGTCAGGGGCGTCTGCTGCGTTTCAGATTTTAGTGGTTAAATGTTCACCCATATCTGATCATTTTGGTGTCTGCAATATATATATATATATACTACTATTTAAATTTCTTGACCAGACACAACTTTTTTAAAGTATATTCACAAAGTAGCGGAAGTTAAATAAAAAAAAAAATTATAAAAAATAAAAAATTTTATTATTTACTTAACCTCAAGTTGTTTCAAACCAGAATGAAATTTTTGCTAATGTTAACCAAACAGTTGACAGTAGCGAAAGAGAAGAGTAGATATATATATATATATACACACATACACACACACACACACACACACACACACACACACACACACATACACTAAAAATTGGCAGAACCTTCTTTTTTTTTTAATTTTTATAAAAATGTAAAAACATCAAAATATTTTGTACTCTGCAACGTTGGAGACTGCTTCTACCACTAAACAGTGAAATTACTTAAATGACATATTAATTAAAAAGTGAATTCACCCCAAAACATAATTTAATTGTTATGGTGTTTGCAATGTGGCTTCCATAAACAACCAGGAACTGTAGTCAAGAAAAAAAGTACAACATAAAAACGCTAAATTAGATGCGTTACAGCAGCCTTTATCTGTATCTCAAGCATATTTACACAGCCTCTTTAGGTGCTGCACTCTGGTAATACAAACAAAACATTTTTCTTCACGTCTCTCTTAAACATTAGGGAATATGACAGATGAAGTTATACATCAGCAAACATAATTTTGTAAAATCAAAACTTATTGAATCCAACCATGAAAAAAGTAAACACCAAATGGAAAAAAGGTAACATTGCACATAATAAAATAAAATAAAATAAAATAAAATAAAATAAAATAAAATAAAATAAAATAAAATAAAAAATAAAAATTGGTTAAATAAAGTTAAAGTTAATGAAATAAAATAAAATAATACAATATAATAAACAACAATATCACTTCAATGCACTTCAATAAAAATAAAATGAATAATAATAACACATAATAATTATTAATAATATAAAAACCTTACTCATTCTACCTATGAATAAAGCCCGTAATAAAGTAAACCAAAGCATCGCGTCTGACTTTTTTATGAACGTGGAAGACGAGATCTGTTTTTCCTCTCGGCGACAGACTCCAGGCGAATCTCACACAACATTAGCGATGGCTGCTGCATTATGAGCTCTTTTCAGATCCGACTGCTAACACAGTCCTGTCCCAAAGTGGAGCCGCTACGGGCTGGATAAACAAATCTTTGACATCAAACTCTCATTAGGGGCTCTTTAGCTTCGAGCAGATCGATGTTTGAGTGTAAAATATGTGGTTCGTTTAAATTAAGAATGTAATTAAAAACAATAACTTATGCGCGAATAAGTTACATCTGTTGGTAAGCCTGAGAAGACATCTATCATTCCGGTGTAAACATCTATAAGCTGCAGCTGTGAGCGTAAGCCGGGCTAAAATCCCGCTCAAAGTTTACGGTGGTCTCAGCGAAACTAGGCCAAACGTGTCTGTGGGCTCATGGCGCCAAATCAAAGGGGAATTGGGGGGAAAAGTGAAACTCATTTTACCCTCAGAATGACAAAACCTGAGTCTGCGAATCTGCGTGATGAAGCAGAAGCCAGCAGACCTTCTCCAGTCGACTCTCACAATCAAACGGCGCTGTCCTAACCTTTACCCACGGCAGCCAAACTTCTCTCTGTGGAAATTATGACCTTTGCGAGTCGTCTCGGAATGAACGCTTCGGGTTCAATATGAAACAGTTTGTAAAAACGAACAGAGATGTGTTTACAGTGATGAATGTACAGTATCAGGAATCACTGGGGCGCAAAATGCATCGACTGCGCTGTAAAAAAAAATCATTTTAACCTTGTGAAAGTGCTACGGGAAAAAAAACGTTAATGCGTTAACAGTAAGTTAACAGTAAGTTCCCGTACTATACAAAAGGGAAAAACTGTACAACAACGTCGTTTTACAGTAAAATGTTGTTTTTAGAAGGTTTTAGAAGTAAATAGAACAAATCAATGTATAATTTACAGTCAAAAACTGTAAACTGATATTCCCTCCACAAGTATTTTTAAGTTTTTGTTATCAGCTCTGTGCATTGGAGCTCTATGTTACGTCTTGTGTTGTTTAATGAATGTTTATGCTTGTTCCCATGGTGTTTTGTGTTGACGTGACTGACTCATCTCTTCGTGTGGTTTTTCTCTTTCAGCACTGCCGTTATTGTGGTCGTCAAAGGTACAAAACATTTAAGCAGCGGTGTGCCTTGTTGAATTTACCGTTTATAAATTACAGCTTTATACCGTAAAATGGACCGTTTTTAGTTTTTCTGTATTTTTATTACAAAATTCATCTGACAACCACAGATTAACCCAAAACTACAGATTTTTTTAATATAATGCGTACAACGCATTTTTTGTTTAGCTATTTTGAATATTACTGTTTTTGCAAAAAAAAAGCATCTTTGTCTCATTTTTATACAAATATCTACACTGTACGCCTGGATTTAATCGAATTAAATTCAAGAAGCTGTGGATGAGAAGGTGGAAATTTAGTTTCGTTTTTCCCGCTATTTCCGTTTCGCCGAAGATGTCGTTTGTCTAAACGACGGGATATTTCTCATTCGTTAGCTTACGTTAGCTAGTTTTCTCAATCGCCGGCAGCGGACATAACTGACTTTGACTTAACTTTCCTTTGTCTGATTTCTTTTTCACTCGAGAAGGGTGTAAAGTTAGTTTTACTCGTACAGCAGCCGTGATTCCAGCCGAGGAGACGATGTGCTAATGCGGTCAGTGCAATGACTTAGACACGGCTTTTGTTTAAAAGAGTAAGTTAAAGTTGATTACAAGTATAAATACAAAAATGGATGAATATACTTCTGTTCTCTCTGGCTTCGGAGCCCTTGTCTTGGAAGGAAGAAGAAACAGAAGAGTCTCTTTGGTAGTGTAAGTATGGCCCTTATAATGTAAAAGAGAGCACAGCTATTAAAAACATTATCCCCTCAATTTCACAGACAAGGCTGTTCATGCAGTCTTAACTGGAAATGCCTTTTAATGACATATCTTAAAATGTGTCAGGGCCATTGTCTTGACTCAAGATGCACAGCAGTAATGTTTCAAGGCGTTTTTATAAAAGCTATTTAGTTTCACTCAAGAGCACAAGCGGTGACTAAATGCATTTTTTTAAAAGCAGAGATCTTACGTTATCCTATATATCCTATATATTCCTGGTTTTCTTGAGTACACTTAAGTAATACGGAATAATGTTTAGTATGGTAAGTACAAAAATTAGTGTTTGAAGATAGAGCACTTTAGGTACAAAACGTCCTGGAAATCAGTTTAAGGTGACAAATATCAAAGAAATTCATGAAAAATATTTCTATACAAAGGTATCAGAGCAAAACCCCATTCTGCGACATAATTACTGTCAAGTAAATGTAAGAAACTACTTTTCGGCTCGAAATATATATTTTGAACGTCTAGTCACAAAAGTGCATGGTACATGCATGGTTCTGAGAAAATCTCATTATTTTGAAAATAATGAGAAACAAGGCTTTTAATATAAGCATTGCATCTGAAGTAGATGTGAGTGTGCTAAGTGAATCAAAACACTAATGCACTGCAAGCTGCACCCTCATTTACATTCTGACCGTGTTATTGTTCCTGCTACTTCAACATTCAGTGTCCTTCAAACACAAGATACAGTCTGAGTATACGATCTCCAAAAAACATTTGAACACTTAACGCTTGGTTGTCGTTGCAATCGATGTGAAAACATTAAAACAAGCGTCATTTATTATGAATATGGTAGCTTATATCAGCAGACTTTCTGGGGGGTTGAAATTTACAATACATCACCCAAAATGGACTTTTTCTTACAATTGTGAATTTATATTTCATAATTAGTCTTCTCGTGATTCTGAATTTATTTCTCAAAATTCACACTTTTTTCTCAACTTTTTTTCCTCATGATTTTTAGTTTAGGGTACAACGGACTAAATGCATTCTGGGGTAAAAGGCACTTTTGATATTATTTTAATTCATTTATAATTGATTTAGTGCACTATTATTTTAATTAGACTTTTTTCAGTTGTTGACATGACATGGTTAGATTCGAATGATAAATAATATACATTACGTTGCGTGTCCATATTAAAAATCTAAAATCATAGCTAAAAATCTTGTTGTTACTACTGTAAATATATATTAAATTACTACAGGGTCTCCTGCACTTTAAGAATTTTGACTTATTAAAAGATTTAGGTTCTGTATTTTAAAATTTTTTTTTTATTTTAACATATTTTAATGTCAGGATATTTATTGAACTTTTTTTCTGAATTTTTTGTGACTTGATAAATGTTTCCTTTATGAGTTTATGTCTTATAATTTGGAGTGTCATAATTCTGACTTCTATATTGTAATTCTAACCTTTTTTCAAGCTTCCATAACAAACGCACTTTGCAATCAGATTGCTTGACAAAAAGAAGCTTTTAGAGCGCTGAAGATGAAGTCTGTCACTATTGTGTATATCTCAGGTTAGTGGATGATGTTGCAAGTTAATGCAATTCTCCAACGTGATTCTCTCTCTCTCTCTCTCTCTCTTTCTCTCTGCGTGCATATCATATTTTTTTAATTGTGACTTCAAAACATCTAGCGAGAGAGGTTTTAGCGGCATGCGGATGAGCGCGAGAGCGTTTATCTGTAACCCACACACGACAACACAACACCTGCTGCACAAACAACTATCACAGACAGGAACTGGGTCCACAGATTCATTTGATCTTCCCCTCTGTCTCTCTGTGGTTTAGGTAAATGAGTGTTGCGGGCAGGCTGGTGGTTATCTGCTGTCAGATTATCCGTCTCATGTTTGCCCCGCAGACAGACAGCGCGGCTGGAGTGTGTTTGAGAAAGTCAGAAACTGTCTCACAGTTCACGGGAGACTAACTGACTCCGGCTGCGTGTTTGTTCCTCTGCTTTCCTTTCACTTCCTGTTTGCTCACTCGTCCCTTCACTCTCTCGCTCGCGCTCCCGCTCTCTGATGTTATTCTGCGGTGACAGTTTAGAGCCCACGGGCATGACAGGTCAGCCGTACACTCAGAGAGGGCCGCGTGCGTGCGTCCGTGTGTGTGTGTGTGTGTGTGTGTGTCATGTTGAGTGAGGACGGCAGCAGGACAGAGCAGACAAACACACTAAAGCTGACAGATAAAGTCCCACTCACACACACACACACACGCTGTTTTAAACGCAGAACTGTCTCACAACCACCACTGAGCAGATTATAGTTTTAATTAGCATATAGAGAGATAAGATTTCTATCCTTCTATATTGTGTGTAAAAAAAACTACTTACAAAAAGAAATATATAATACATATAAATATATATATAAATATATATATATATATATATATATATATATATATAATATATATATAATTTATATATATATATATATATATATATATAATATATATATATATATATATATATATATATATATATATATATATATATATATATATATATATATATATATATATATATAATGCCATTTAAAATTTATTTGGGGGTAAGTACAGGTTTTTATTTATTTATACAGGCTTTTTAAAGGTCTCTTCTGCCCACCATGGCTGCAATTGTTTTATAAAAAAGTACTGTAAAAATTGTATAATATTATTACAATTTTAAATGACTGTTTAAAATTGTTCCTGTGGTCAAACTGAATTTTTAGCATCATGATTTCTTATTATTAGCGACATTAAAAAACAGTTGTGTCGCTTCAACATTTTGTAGACACTGAAATACGATTTCTTTTTAGGATTCTTTTATGGATAGAAAGTTCAAATCATTGAACCAACAACATCTATTTGAAATATAGATATTTTGTAACATTTCAAATGTCTTAACTTCTTAAATTCTTGTTGAATCTTGCTGAACTAAAACTTTTGAATGGTGTACACATGCAAAACACCATTCCAGTGAAAAATTGTTGTATGCAAAAACTGCAACTTACCTCAACCTCCTTATCAAGAAAGCGGAAAAAAGAGAAAGACATTAAAATCAGTTAATCGGTCATCAAATGATCAATGAAAATTGAAATAATGGATTGGCAGGAAAATAAACTTTCCGTGAGTTTCTATGTAAAAGGTTTTGCAATTTAATGAGGAAGAATCGTTAACTTAAACAGATTGCACATCATATTTCATTAAGGAGAGCGTCATTAGCATAAAATCAGTGCTGCATATCACAAGAACACAGATGTGAAATAAACGGGAAACAGTTCGGGAGATAAAAAAGATAAAGTGAACACAAAATGTGAGTTACTCCTTGCTAACATCTTGGCTTTTACTGTAACATTTACTTCTTCTAGGGCTGAATCAAAAAATGATCTAAGTCGATATCGATAATTATCACAATAAATATCCATTTCTTTTTATTTCTTTCAAGTTTATGTAAACACCAGACAGTTAATTGTGGTTTTAAGCTATGGTCAGACCATGACATTTCTTAGTTCTGTATGTGCTGAGTGACATTGTTTCAAATGAAAACTGCCTGATAATATCTTCTGATAGTAGCTTTAGTCAGGATGCAGACGCAAATTTATGTTTATTATAAAAATGTCTAATATCTGTAAACATTTTACAGATTTTTTGAACTGCTGGTCTTCCACAGTATCATAAGTTCAGTCTCAGATCATTAGATCATTATAAAACCCCAAATATAGCACCTCACTACAGTTAACATAAATGCGTTAAATGCTATATCTTAATCACAAATATACTGTAATTATATTCTATTACTCCTCCATCAATGCATTTAATACATGTTCACATTAATAATATAATAAACTGGACACGAATACCCACATTTCTGACTCAATATCATGGTGCAGTTATCGTTACTATAGTAAATCTATGCTAAATTGTAAGTCTTCTGACTATCGTTGAAGTTATTTGTTTTCTGAATGCAAGCTCTTCAGCGCTGTTCAGTGTTCGCGAGACTGAGCGAAACTTTTCAGTTAGTGAGGAATGCGCGCCGCAAGCCACTGAACGAACCGCTTTCGTACCGCAGCGCAGTCACGTCTGCTTTAGTAGCTCCAAATGACTAGCGCTCTTTTGTTCCTCATAAACATTACATCCAACACTTATTGAACTCTAGTTATCGTATCGAGGGCATTTATATCGTTCGATAATACTTTCTTCTATTGAACTACAGAATCTGGGTAACCTAACATATGATGGTAGCCATCGTATTGCACTGTATTTTCAATTCGTGGCTCTAAAACGCAGATTCAATACGTGAACCCGGGCACATTTTTACAATGAAATAGGTGTGCATTGTTGCGGATCAGAATTGAAAAGCCCGTGGACTGTTGCTAAAAGTTAACGCGATAGTGTTAACAAATGCAAAACTGATATAAAAATGCATTTGTTGATGCAATCATGTCATTTCAGCTTCCTTTTACAAAGATTTGGAGTGTTTTGTCAAACCGTAGTTGCACAGGATTTGAACCTGAGCTCTCTCAAATGCATCTCTGTACTCTGCGATCTACCGAACAAACCTAACGTCTGTGAAAACCCATAGATACGGAGCTGGGTATGTGTGATGCTAACATTCAAAAGCGTCAGTTTTCAAATCTCCCAGCATATTAATATTGTTTTGAAGTCATAACGGGATATGCTTTAAGCAATCGTGCAAAAATGACGCTTTATTAATCGAACCTGTAAAATTTGTGCGAAAAATGAATAACATACGTTCATTTCTTTCGAAAACTGCAGTGATATGTACTTGTTGGTACGTATTTTGTGTCTCGCTAAAAAGTGCACCGAGTAAATTTACGCCATAAGACCAGGTAGACTCTATTTAAATATTGTACAATTCTGACAAACACAACAATATGAAGCGTGAACTAAACACACACATATGCTATTCATCAGCCGCTTCTTACACTCGAACATGAGCGATTCAAACTAATGAAACGTCAATCGATAAAAAAACCCCACATTTACTGAGATTTCAATGATGTATCCAGCCGGGACGAAAACCAACACGCTCACACACACACATCAACATTCATCCATACAAAAACACACACCCTGTGGGTTATTTCATGTGTGAAGCGATACAGGATATTATGAGAGAAGACGTGTAATTCTGAACGCATTACAGCCGCCGCGCATGACAGAGGAAGAAAACAATAACGGCGGCGCACGAACACATCTTTGAGATAAAGATACGATCATTATTAATAAATACTTCAGCTCTGAGGTCTTTCACCGAACAGCTTTTGTCCCAGCAGCTGATAAAATGTTTGGAATAAACACAATAAATCAATATTAAGATCTTAAACTTAGAGGACAAATACGCACACAGCACTACTGAGTTTCTGAGTTTTTCTGTGCGCGTGTTTGTGATCTCATCAGTATTTGGGTATATTTCTAGCACGCGGATCGTTTTCTTTTTAATGCGCGAACCTGACAAGTACACTCAAGCGATTCTCAGATTTGAGGTACGAAACCAAGAGTAAATAGGGTACAAATATAAATATAGATATCGCCTGATGATTAATCACTGTACAGTTGTTTTGCATGACAAGATAATTAAGCGTTTGGTAATTAAATACTCACTTAAATGCGCACACCAGAAATGGATAAAGCCATGTTTAAAATTATCATTTGATTTTATTGGCATAGCGTCAAATTATTGAATTATTTTTTTCATATTTCTCTTTTTTATCACTTCATAAACCAACATTCTGCCATGTTTTTAAGAAATAAAATGCTATCATCTGGTGATACTTTAGGTTTGGAACAAATCCTCACCATTAACTACGACTTTTACCTTGCTTATTAACACTAAGGTGCGAAAAACATTGGGTTTCGTGAATCATTTTTTCGTTCACTGCGAACAGAGCAGCTCTGAGTCACTTTGAAATGCACAGCGAAAACAAGGCGTATTATTGATATGATATAATTATGATATTGCGATCACGATATCGACAACATCCATAGTTAACTGTAGCAATTATGAAAAAGATGAATTTGTTTAATGCCTGTTAGAGCACCACGCTGGTTTTCTTTCCTGTGTTAATGTGTTTCCCATTCAAGCAGGAAGTCGAGGTGTTTGAGTTACGCCCAGGGCTGTAATGCATTTACTGAACCTGACATTACGCTTTACATTTAAAAACGCATTTTAATGAAATCACGTCGGATTTTAATTAGTTATCAATCATTCATGAGAGCATTAACATGAATTAACGTGTTATTAGATGGATCTTGTGGTCTTTGAAACTGCCCTTCATTCAGAAAGCGTTTTTTTCTTATGAACCAAACCCAGCGTGGTTCGTTTGAGAAAATCACTCAGTCTCTCAGATCCTGCCCTAATTACACCAAAGCACTTGTTCACACTTTCGTTTCTATTTTTGAGGGTGAGTGCAGACAGAATGGAAAAAGTGGGGGAAAAACACGAGGAAACAACGCGCATTTGCATTCAAACCATCCGCATCGATCTGAAGAGGCAATTTTTCAATTCGATTAATGCTTAATTTCTCTGTATCACCACCGTTTTGGTCATTTGAATGTTAATTGCCTGTGGTTTAACTAACTCTATTACTTCTTCGAAAATTCATCTAAATACTGTCAAAGTCCGAGTCACGCTTGACTGTGTTTGATATGCTAATCTATCACAAACATCACCAGTCATCACTCCAGCTCTTCTCAAGTGCTCAGCTCTATCCTTTCTTTTCTTTGTTTTCTCTCGCTTCTTCACCTCAGCGGGTTTAGGACTTTAACCCATCTCAAAAAAGCTCATTTATGTTAAGAAAACGGCAGCTGTGGTTGCCATGTCTTATATTACTGTAAAATATACGGTGTCAGCGCCATATACTTCAAATTTACGGTAATAAAAACTGATTTCGTAGCTTTGTAATATACTGACTAAAGTGATAAAGAGAAAGTTTAAAGTTTATTGCAAAGACATTTTCCACAAGCTAACCGGAATACTAATATACACATTGAAAACTGTTTTGTAAATGTTGTGCAATTGTTGCTAAATTGCTAGTAAATTTGACAATTATTTGCAAAGAAGTGATAACGCACTGAATTCAATGTAAAATTGTAATAAAGTAAAAAAAAAGTCTTTTCTATGCTCACGGTCATACACATAAACACAAAAACCCCAAACACGACACTAAAACAACACATTAAATATCTATTTAACGACAATACTGGAAATGTCTTTTTTTTAATTTTTACTTCTTTTTTCCCCCAGTAAATTACTGGATGACTTGCTCTTTCATTTCCAAAAACGATATTATATTTAGTTGCTAAAACAATTGTAAAAATTGCTTGTTAAATGAAATAAAAATAACATTTAAATTACTTTATTTCCTCTATTTGCTAATGCAGCATTTCTCATTTGATGTACTTTGATATATGAAAAACTAGAGCTAAAACTAAAATAAAAAATAATAAAAACTAAATAGACATTTAAAAAAAAAAAACAACTATGAATTGAACCTAAAATAAATGATCTCTTTTTAAAGTAAATAGCTCTGTTTTGTTGTTGTTGTTGTTGTTGTTTTACAGTCTATTTACCATTAAAATTACCATAATGTTTTTCTGTGCTTTGCCTTAATATCCGAACATCTGGAGCTGAAATCCTGTGAGCAAAGCTGAAGCATGAGACGTCTGGGAAAGCTAACGGATGACTTTCTTCAGGTATTACAGACATGCTTACTCACATCAAGGTGAAACACCTCAAACTCGCTTACTGGCAGAACTGAAAGCCAAAGGATTGTGGGAAATGCTGTAATGAGGGGTCTAGAGGTTAACAGCTCAGACACATGAGATTTTCTAAAAACGTACACGCGGTCTCTCTCTCTCTGTTTCTCTTGATTTCTCCTCTGGTGTTGTCTGATAGCACAGAACAAAGCCCGCGGCTCTCTCCTGCTGTAGCGTATCAAAAAACAGAGACTCAGAGAGCTTCAAACTGTACGAGCAGCTGCCAGCGGCGCCATCTGACGCGTAAACTTTACAGCGTCATCAGAGGGAACATAACAGCCTGTGTAAAGTTTACAGGTCCCGTCGGAGCACGAGACCAATGAGTGCTGAGTCGTGCTTAACGCCACCAGCGGGACCCGTGTTTATGAGCGATGTGCAGATTTGTCGTTTTGACTGCTCAAGTACAAGACAGATAAATAAAGCCGGCTCTCGGGGGTTTTGGGAGGACAGCCCGAGACGCATCTGTGCGCTTTTTTTAATTGTTGAATCAAACAGAAGTCTTTTAGCTTTGTAGGGCATCTCTTTGGTTTTCAGCACTTTGCGTGTCAAGTTAAAAATAGTTTCAAATATGTTGCTGCGTTCAACCGAATCCAGTGGTTTTTGCCTTGTAAAAGTCAAATAATTTAAACGAAACAGTTTATTGAAACGTCAGACCTAAAGTGTGTGTTTTTATTGAGTATCATACAGTATCTGATCCATCAGGCTTTTAAGGACAGAAAAAACTGCTCAGTTTTATTTCCAAGGCCCAAACTGAGCACAAATATGGAATTTGGAGCAGAGACTGATATTTATAGACATAAAAATGAAGATGAAATTCTGATAGCTTGTATCGTAAATCAATGAGGTCTCGTAACAGTACAGCAGATACTAAAATATCATGAATATCAGTCATCGCTCCATATTTCCAACGATATGTCTTAGTGTTTAAATGCTCAGTTTGATGATCAAAACATAATGCAACGCAATACAAAGACGACTGAGAGACAAGCACATAAACGTTAGGATTGTATTTGAGACTCGCTGATTTTTCTTAAAACGTATGACGACCAAGAAATCATGCAAACTTTGTTTTCCTGATCAACTGCGGCTGTGTGTTTCAGAGAAAGATGTCCGTTAGTGTTTGAGAGAATCTGTGTTTGTTTGTGTGTCAGTCCTTTTCTTCATTTTTCTGGCAATACATTTTCTTCTAGTAAGAGTAAAACTTGTGCAAAAACAACTTGATACGCTTTGTTGCTTTGCTTTTGTGACAAATGATATGGAAAATCTGAAACGATGAAAACAGAAACTAGCATCTGAAACGAAAGCGCTGTGACCGACAACTTCATTCAATCAATAAACCACTAAACACTCGCTAAACCAAAATAACTTGTCCGATGAACGCGCACGAGTGGGTGAGATGGATGTGTGTGGTTTCCATTGAACACGCGCGCCCGTGAAACTCAAAAACGGTCGAATAGACAGAACAAATCATCCATGACTCCACAAATACCATCGGCACGAAGTAAAGTCGCTTAATCTGTTTATAAATCCACCAAACAAGCCTCCATAATCACAAAGATCAACTTGATTTCGTTTGGATTGAAGATAAACATATTTTTACTTTTCTTGTATCTCAAACAGTAGATCGCAGCGCTAGCAACGCCGACGTCATGGGTTCGATTCTCAGCAAAAGCATCTGGTAACACAGCAAATGATAAAGGCACGGAGAAACGTTTGAAAATCGTCATTTTCAGAATGATTTATTATCTGCAGACGAGCGCTAAAAACATTGTAAGTAGTGGTCGAACGATATTTGATTTTTTCGAATTATTCAGTTTGGCCAATATGTTGGAGGCGGGACTTTTATTTTGATGGCACTGAACAGTTAAACAAAGGAAATCAAATGTATGCAAACAGTATTATAGCGATTGCCGTAATATTATTTGTAATGGAAAAGCGAACAGTATAATGCTTTCTTGTTTGGTGTCAGCATTCAGCGATATGCATTCAAATCATTTAAATGAAATCTTATGGACATTTAAATTTTACGAAACGCGCAGACTTAGTCGAATCAAGTTGAGATCTAGTGAAGTGTCGCGCACGATTCATTCTAAACTGTTCTAATTAATTCTGCACAAACTATTACACACGAACACACATAAGTGACATAAACCACCGTGTAAAGAACGATATACAATGTTCAACAACCATAAGATTCGATACCTAAACGTGAAATTAAGCTAAAACCAACATTGTGAAGGTTTTTACTAGCAATGTCAATTCACTCTTTGCATTTACCCGTGGTTGTTTTTTGAAAGGTTTTTTAAAGAAAACCCTGCAACTTTGACCAGCACATGAACTACTCCTTGAAAAGGTTTTTAAATAATGACTGAATGAATCTAGCCCTAAGATTGCTTATGATCCCAATTTCAGCTCAGTGAAACACGTGAAACGGAAATAGAGAGCAGAAGTATCAGATGCTGACGACACAAGCAGACCCTGCTGCAGACTCGATTTCTCACATCCAAACTCAGCGTGACGGGGTGTGTGTGATAACACGAGGTGAGTTCACCTTCTGTACCGATGACTACTCGATCCCATCACAGATACGGAGCCTGTCCGCACCAGCACGAGACGTGTTTCCAGCGCCTCCACGCTGAGTTTGTGTGTGTGTGTGTGTGTGTGTGTGTGTTATCTGACACATGTCATTCCCATGAGCCCGGTCCCACTTCACAGAGGAAATAAATCAATGTGTTCATTTAGTTTTAACACGGCCCGTCTGCTTCCCTGCAGATTCCTGAGGGACTGGAAAAGCCGGAGAGAGTTTATCCATAACACTCCGGAAGAGAGAAACTCGTGCAGTTTTCCTCAAGCCGGAGGGACTTGTGGGATCGCGTTTCATCCCTCCATCATTGAGAGATGCACTTGAAACTACATAAACAGCGGAAAGCGGCTGACAGGATGTCAGATGTTTTGTGATTGGTGTTCAAGGGATGTTCTCATACATTATTAAAAGTTGAAGAGCACCTATCATGCAGAATTCTCTTTTGCAAGTTGTTTGAACATAAATGCGCGCGTATACAAACGCACTATGATGATCGAAATCCACGTGCTACTTATTTTTTTAATTTTTATAAATCGTAAGCAGTGTCTCAGAGCAAGCCTTTTGCAGAATAAGGCCTGGGAGATGACCTAAAAAAAATTATCTAATTTTTCAGAAAAAAAATCCAATTTATGATTTAAATTGTGAATCCAGAAAGTGAAGGTGAAACCAAAAGCACAGTATGAGTACCCAGTGATATTATTGAAATTATATATATATATATATATATATATATATATATATATATATATATATATATATATATATATATATATTTTTTTTTTTTTTTTCAGTCTCTTATTTATTCCCTTTAAGGAGTTTCATGGTACACATCATGTCCATACACATACCTGCGGGAGCCCAGAGGGGAGAGTCGACAGACGTTAAAGAGAAAACCAATTTTCATTCAAGCAAGTCGATATAAACTACGCATTGGAGTTAATCGCTAAAATCGATTTAGCGCCCAGGCCGACACAGAATCTGTCAAATGTGACACACAAACTGGAATGATTACTTGCATTTTTTTCTTATAATGAATCAACTTAAAATCAATTAGAAATGGATAATATTTCTGTACGTCCACAAACACAACAAAACGTTGTGCTTTTGTAAAATAATAAAAACAAACAGGATGTTTTTCTGCTGTCTCTGTCTCACTCAATGTATAATTGCCTCACAGACTTAAAAAATACACCCATAGCAAGTTTGAAATCACTGCTTTAAAACCAACCGATTCAAAACAAAATCAAATTCTCCCTGATTATGTAATCTGTATGAAGGCTACATTTCTCTCTAAAGGCCCAGTACTGCAGAGATGAGAGTCAGCACTGAGAATTTCAACCGACAAGGACTCAGAAAACACTAGTCTATTAAAATGTCTCTTCTTTTCAACGCATTAATAACCATTAGGCTAATTTTGCCTGTGCTTTGTGCCAAATTTACGGCATGTATTTGAGCACAGAATATATTTAGGCTCATTAGAGATTAGTGTCATTAATTTATTTGAACTACTGCTGTGAAATTTAAAATAACATTTAAATGACGTTTAAAAAAAAAGTTTTTGTTCACAATATATGTGCGTTTACTGTTTATATTTATTATTCACATATAAATGCAAACACTTGCATGTACATATTTTTAAAAAAGTTAAATATATTTATATATAATATAAATTATATTAATATAAACATATACATATAAAAATATTTTTTTAAATAGAAGATGTGTGCGCTTTTATATGTGCACAATAAAAATACACGGTACACCATATATTATATAAACAAAAACTTTTATTTTGGATTAATGAAGATTAATCATTTGACAGCACTAATTTAAACATCCTATTAGTTGAACCATGGCTTATGAATGACTACTAATTAATCAAAAAAAAAAAATTTTTGTCACCTCCGTAATGTGTATTTCCCTCATCTAAAAACAAACTTATAGACTGATAGTTTGCTGATTTCCAAGCTTTATTTTTAGAGGTTAAAAAACAAACAGGTATTTCAACATACTAGTAATGGAAAGATTCTATAATAATTTATTTTACACGTTTTGACCTCGAATGTTCCCCCGGTAACGCTGAAATAACACGTTTATCAACCAAAACCCGTGTCATAAGAGCAAACCTGACGTGAACGCCTCACTAAACCAGTTGTAGAAAAACACAACGTTTATAAATCAAATGAATGAGCTAAACTAGAAACACCTGGAGACGATCGATGAACGCCGACGAGAACACGAGAACAGATCAAAATAAAAGGCAAACTAATATTTCAAAAGAAACCACCATGAAACAAGCAAACAAGAGCAAAAATTTCAGTCGATTTAATGTACAATATAATATTCGTAGAGCGCTGTTTACGCTGTTAAAACTCAATCTGTCCTGAAGATTTCATGCGCTTTTGCAAAAACACGAGTGGCTCTTAAACCCCCCGCTCCTCTCGTCCATTACCGAACAATTTACCACAAACATGCTTTTCATCACAGGACAGAAGAGTTCAAATATACGGTGTTTAACGGCGACATGCAACAGCTGCTACAGAACATGATAGACGTGGAGAGGACGGAGTAACGTGGTACATGGGTAAATGTAAAATCCCCTCTCACTCCTCCGAGAACTCAAGGTCAAACTCATACCTAGTGGAGGGGATATTAATCCATATTTATATATGCTTTTCAGGATGGATCTCGTTAAATAATGACTTAATTACTGTGAGATTAAAGCGAGAGCCGACTGACAGTGCTCGTCTTTTATTTTCTCTCTCTCTCTCTCTCTCTCTCTCCCACAATGTATTAACAGGGCTCCACACAAAAGAAATACCCTTGAGGAAACCATATAAGTAAGTGGCGAATCAGAACAAACGTGTTTTGTTCGTTTCTCTTTAAATGCCTTCACATTTCAGTCATGCTGTCAGTTGTTTGTGAGCTCCTTTTTACGCCGTTGAAGGTGTCCTGGGAACTAAGCTTCTCTTAAAATGACAATATTTTAAATGTAAACATCTTTTCCTATCCGTACGCAGCCGCAAAGAATGGTTTCCTGCGCGATCTCGGACCAGAACTGTGTGTCTTACGCACATCCAGCCTCTTACAAGAGATGCTGAATTTAATCTCAAGCATTTTAAATACCGTAAGTTGATTAATCGGGAACCAAGTTTCGCTCTAACGTGCCAACACGAACAAGAAAAACCTCTCCGGGGTCAAGTTCATTTGGCATTCGACTTTTTTTTTATTTTATATCGCCTCATTTTTGCATGATCCACTATAAACCCACCCCGCCGTTCCTTCTCAGACATCCATCTCTCCGTCTGCATTCCCTCTGACGCATTTAATATTCATCCGGAGCGACAGATATCCTCTGGTCACCGTGCTCTTTATCGAATGGTTTCACCTGTGCGCGGGAGCAGAGTTAGTCACCTGGGCGATTCAAGGCCGTGCGCATAATTTATAGTGATGGAAGTCTGTCCGGAAGAGCGACGTTGTGGCATTCGCTCTCTTTTCTCCTGCGCTGATGGACGAGTGAGCTAAATCATTTCTCCCGCAGCTCTGAGGACGGGGCATCCACACGGATAACCGCGTACGTGTGAGTAAATGTGTGTCAGAGTCATAA